>NC_134404.1:276049532-276352345 GCF_038048845.1 Mixophyes fleayi | reverse complement strand
AAATAAAAATAATCAACCAATGTTTGTATTTTTGTCTTCAATGGTCAATAAAATAATATACCTTTACCTCTCAACTGTCCCGATTCCATCAGGATACTCTTGATTTTAGGGGACTATCCTGATCAGCCAGGAGCTTGTCCCGGCTTGAGGGACTACTGGGACATATTTCCATTCTACACTTTACATAGACGCTGGGTGAACCAGTTAGTGGTACACGCTTTGTATAAGGCCACGCCCACACATCACTGGCCACACCTCCAGCGGGATGGCACTTCAAACAATAGGCCCTTTATTATTTCCAGCCCCAGTCCAATGTGGCCCTTAATTTGGCCCTGTGTGTGAGATTAGTCCCACCAAGTTTTCTAATGACTATGCTACTTGAACAACTCAAGTGATGCTACAGAAAACACAGTCACAAAATCTGCAAAAGTTGCTCATATTGAGGAATAGGTGGCTGGGTATTCTCTAAAAGTAGAGTAACCAGACAGAGGAAACAAATTAGGGTTTAACTGGTGGCAAATGCACTACATATCACATACTATATATGATATACAAATACACAAAATAGTTATGCTGCAGATATCACAACTCTATGGCCAGCTTTAAATACATAAACACCAAAGACCATTCCATGGTAATAAGCCTTACATCACAGATCACTGAATATATAGGTTCATGGAAAGTAAAGGAAAAAGGAATACAAAGGCCAGAGTTTAGAATTTGGCACAGTAGACCTGTATTTAGGTAAGGTAGCACTTGGGAGGCATCCAGACGTCTCTTTTTTTATTATTAAAAAAAAGAAAATAACCAAAGGAAAGAGGAAATTCAATTGATATAAGTTTAACTTAGTTGGGGATTCATAGAGCTGTGTAGTAACAAAACTACACAATGTTCTATGTAATGGGCGGCGGTGCTAGTGTATTGGGGATTTAGGGGGTTAAAGGTATTTTGACCATTAGCTTTAATGATGTAAATCTAGCCCTAGGATAGAAAATGAAAAAATATCCACATACCCTATCTTTGTCTGCTGTCAAATCCAGTTCTTACTCTTCAGGGGCTGCTATGACAGATTTTAAAAAGTGTTTACTAAAATCTTAAAATATTATATTTGCAATGTAAATATAGGTTATGGGAGTGGTCAAACTGGGAATGGATATGGTAGTTCAGCTATGAGGGGAATTAAAGTAAACTTATTAGAGTATTAACAAATGGTCTTGATATTTCAAAACAAAAAAATATTGCATATAGACATTGGCAACTGAGGTCATCACATGAGACTTTGACATTCTTACTTAGGAAATATATTTTTCCTGGTTAGAAAGTATAGATATTTAGGCTAAGTTCATCTCTGACAAATAAAGAACTGGTAGTTGCTCAAATCAATTTATAGGCTATAACAGGTGCATGAAAGGGTGGGGTTATCCTAAAAGGAAAAAACACAGAGACTTTTGCATTTTTATCTACAGTAGAAATAGCAGATCTGTTGCTGGCTATAGCAGTGTGCTGGGGGAATTTGTCTAAGTTCATCTCTGGTAGAAAAGCCTGCCCAGCCATTATGTGCCAAAAGAAGCAAGAAATATTTTGGGTTAATGGATCCCAAATTTTTTAATAATAAATTGCCAATGGTACATGGAACTTGTACTGCTCCCTCAGCTGGGAGGCACAGGGATGTTTTCTTTACTAGTTTTTAGAAACACTGTTTAGTCCGCAGTTCCTTATCTATGAGCAATTTTTATTTCAGACAATATGGCTAGACCTGCCAGTAGATGTTTATTGAGACACCAGGAGGTGTTCCTTGAAGGGGAGATAATAGTTTAAAAATCAAAAATTTTAAAAATCAAAGATTGTATATCATAGTTTGACCACTCCTTAGTACCCGTCACTTCCTTGGCCTTCAGAGCACTGATCTCTCCATGTTCACCTGCTACCTTTCTGAACACTTCTTCAGTGTTTCTGCTACTAACAGATACTCCCCTCCACTCCTTCTATCCGATAGAGTCTCCCATTGCT
Organism: Mixophyes fleayi; assembly: GCF_038048845.1. Taxonomy (NCBI): domain Eukaryota; kingdom Metazoa; phylum Chordata; class Amphibia; order Anura; family Limnodynastidae; genus Mixophyes; species Mixophyes fleayi. The sequence goes on along the minus strand of NC_134404.1, from coordinate 276,350,335 downwards.
CTGTTCTTGACTCTGTTTTCTTTCATTATGCCACTTCTCTCTGTGAACTGATATGCACTTTTGGCCTCCACTACCACCTCTATTTTGATGACACACATCTACTTCTCATCCCCTTTCTTAGCTTATGTGTCTAACTCACACTTTGCCCTCTCCACCTGGATGTCGCAAAGCTATCTTATATTCAATGTGTCTAGAACAGAGCTCATCATCTTTCTCCCTCCTAGTGCTACAGCCCTTCTTCCAGTCTCCTTCATGCTTGACAACATCACTAACTCTCCTGTTCCAAAGCTTGCTGCCTTAGCATCATCCTTGAATCTACCCTCAGCTTCACTCCACACATCCAGTTCCTTGTGCTGTCTTGTCACCTACCTCTTTTTAACATTGTCAGAATATGCCACTTTCTCGCTCAGGATGTTATGAAAACCTTTATCCATTCTTCATCTCTGTTAGGTTTACATCTGCTTTGCATTCTGCTTGTTACTCAGACCTGCTATCCAGTTCAGGTGTTTCTCCCTTTGAGTGCTGATTTGAAGGCTGCACTTTATAAGCTCTAACCTGTCCAGCACTCATTGCCAGTGATAGCATTACACACTAGCTTTCTGGTACCTGTATTTGTGCCCTGTATTATTCTGACCTTGCAACAAGCTCTGTATACAGCAGTCTCCTAGTTCCTAATACCTGGCTTTGCAATGTAATATCTCCTGTTTCCTGATAACTGGCTTTGCAATTTCTAATCTGCTGGTTACCGATATCTAGCTTTTCATCTGCACACTATTGATATAGCTCTACATTGTATTACTATGCACGGACTGTGGTAATTATGATTGCTCACTCTGCAGGGCATTCACAGTAAAGACTGTTATATACATGCATTGTCACAGATACAGCATTATATTTCTGCATTGACACAAAAATTGTTATATTCCTGCATTGCCATAAAGATTGTTGCATTCCTGCGTTGTGTCAGAGCCTGTTTGCACCTGTCTTCTTTTGATGGCCGCAATTGCCAATGTGCTTTGCTCAGTCTATCAGTGTATGCAGTAAATTGCCAGAAACTCCATATTGTTTTTACTACATCACCTCATACTGTGAATTCCTAACAATCTCCTGCCATGACTAATGCAATCTACTAATATGTGGCCTTTTCCTCATCCATTTTCCCCTCTACAATGGCAAAACTGATCTTCCTCTCTCACCACTCCACATCCACTGTGCAATTCTGCACTAACTCTCCATTTCTTCCAGAATTCAAACTTTTCATCCTCAAGTCCTCCCATTCATACATTTCTGAACTCATCATAAGATACACTACCGCTCGCTCTCTTAGATCTGCCTCTGACCTACGTCTCTCCTCCTCTCTTGTAACACCTTTCACTCCTGCCACCAAGACTTCTGCCATATTGCTCGCTCCACTTATGGAACTCCCTAACCCACCTGACAAGACACTCCACCAACCTTCAATCTTTGAAGCGCTCTCAAAAAAAACCCCACCTCTTCACTATTGCCTATCCAACTCTCACCTGTTACTAATTCCTCTGCATGTTCTAACAGCTCCTGTCCCATGACCACTCTGTGTTTCACTAGCTCCTCTTATCACAGCATTGCACTCTCACTCTAGATCATAAGCCTTCACTAGCAGGACCCTCTCTAACCTTTGACTCACATCTGTACCTGCTCCTTCAACCTTGTATATGTTCTTTTTTTAATTATATCTCTATTTTTTGATGATATTAGTATGTAACTCTGACTGTCCAGTGCTGCAGAGCTTTGTGGGGCCTTACAAATGAAGGAAGATGATGATGAACAAGGTCATGTATAAGAGAATAATAAAACTGGAATCAGATTAATGGAGGATAATATGTTGTCTATTCTAGAATGGTTGTAGGGAGATGAATAGAATGTATAGCCTCTGGCATGCACCTTTCACCAATCTTTCTGATTTTATGGTGGACATTATTTTGAAAGCTTGTTTCTTAGATTTAAGATGTATAGTCTGCTTGGTTAAATACCAAAGTATGAAGAGAAAACACATTCTGAGTCCAAGTCAAATATCACACTGCACAGTTTAATAATAAAATTATACTAAAATCTATAGGTGCATAAGAACAGGCATCATTGAATGTATAATACAATTAGACTTACTATGTAATAATACAAAAGCTGCAATAGTGAGAATACCCTCCAGTATGCAATACAGGTAACATTTGTACTATTATAATCTTATAAAACCTTTATTTGTTGAGTAATGTTGTGATTTGGTAGAATCTGGCACTTAAGCTATCATCTCTTCAACATACAATATGATTATTGGTACAAGTAATGCATAAGGTGTCGTGTTACTCATACTGAGTGATGATAATAAGAACACTGAATTGGTGTCCACTGTAAAATGACTTCACTTGAGGACTAGTTCTTTTATATGGCCACATAATGATTTCATGTGCACACAGAGTATTTTAATAATGTTAATATTAAAAATGGGATAAAGCACCCCCTAAAGAGAAATACAAGGATATTTGAAGCGGCGGAGTCACTACATGAGCATATAAAAGCACATGGACACAGAACATGGAACAACAAGTCTACTTCTAATATCCTTGTATCTTACTTTAATGGGTGCATATTATTCTTTGTATAAAATGATCATATACATGTTTTGTTATTTACCTCTGGATTTTGTATAGCATTAAAAGGATTTCAAAATAGAGGGCAGTAGTGGCAAGTTTGTTTTATGTTTACCGAACGTGCTTTTCCCATAGTGAGCAGTGTTTGTTGGGTAGAAGTGCACGAGAATGTTATCAGTTATTAATTTTGGCCATGATCACATACAATACATAGAAAATATTTTATTATGATGGATACAATGTATGCATGTGTCCTGTTTTATGTATTTGAGACATTTGTGCTGCAGTTTGTACTCCAACCTGAAGGATTGCTGCAGCTGACCTTCCTGCTATCCAGCAATGCAGCTGTTAATGCACACTGCTGCAAACACAGGGAAAACATACAAACTGCATACAGATAGGGGCCTAAATGCCATTAATGATTGTGCCAACGTGCTGCCCAGTACTATTCTCTACTTTGGGTATTCTCTCGCAGTCTGTGACTTTCCACTTTTCCACATTCCCCTCCTCAAATCACTATGCTGCCCCTGTAACATGCAGCCCTAACCTCAATAAAATAATGATATCAGTGGAAAAGCTGCTGTCTCTCACAAGATCAGCACGTCTCCTGAAATAATCTGTGCTACTCTGAACAGTCGTATGATTGGTTAAAGGATGTTTGATGCCCAACTGGTTGCACACAGAAGAAGTCAAAATCATTTTAAAATGTAATTTTTGCTATACATTATATTTATTCAAAAAAGTAAAATGAATTTCAATAATGATAAGACTTTCAGTTTTCAAAATGGGAAAAAGTCAAATAAACCTCCAGATTATGCACAGAAATATACATGGTGAGTGAAGAAGACAATTTCATGATAATGACTTCTGAGTTTACTTTGAGGATATAAGTCATTGTTTGCTACCAAGTCACCTTAGGTTTTAAAAGAATGCACTTGGAAAATGATTTTACGAAAGGCTCACTCCGGGTTATTTACATTCACAATCTCCTTTGAAGGTGAAGGAGGATTGTAGCTCGCTCTGACATTGAACAAGGGGAATTGTAGAAATGAAAAAAAACATGTTCAAATTTAATAGAAACATTTCTTTAATATATTTTCACTCCATTTCCATGTAACCAGAGACCAAAACTCAATGGAGAAACCATTCTTGAAAATGACTTTTTTCCCTCCAGGTTCTTACACAGCCAGATCACAATTGAGATTGATGTATCATGAATAAAATAATACCACCTTACTCTTTGCTCAGGGATTTAAGATATATTGAGGTAGGATACATTACCTTATTTGGAACATTTGACCGTCTTACAAAAGCAAGTGCCCTTCTTTTTTACCAAGCACACTTTGTGCTTTTCCCCTTCAAATGACTGAATCAGTCTTGTGTTAAAAAGGCAGTTTATTGGGTATACAACAGACTGGGTTTCAGCATGTTGCCACAGCAGGTGCTTTAGTGAATATCAGCACATATTATCACAAAGTGTTAAATAACAAACCAAACAACCATATATATATATATATATATATATATATATATATATATAAACACATATATATCTGGAGAAATGTTATATTTATTTGCAGTAACACAAAAAGTATGTGTACAATGTAATATTGAAAATGTTTATAAGGGACCAAATAAAAGAAAGAAAATACAGCCAAATGTTTAGCTCTGCAATTGAGAGATCTAAAAGTCCACTCCCTTCATATACCCGGATGACTGCTGCAGCGATCATGAAGTTATCTCTAGAGCTAGTGCTAATGGCAGATGGGACTGAGGTAGAAAGGTGAACATGGCTGCCACTTCTGGTAACTGTATATTTTTATTCTTTTTTTTTAGCTTCTATCCTATAAAATGTATTTGAACCATCTTATTGGCCAAGAAAAATACAGTTCACCACATCCGTCTTATAACAAACTAAAGCTTACACCCTCTCCCATCCCAACCTTTTTTTCTCAAAAATATAAACCTTTCTTTTGCACGGAATTAAAAAAATATTCTGATCTTATGATTGATTGTGCTAGAGGGAAAGCAGTTCTTCATATTTACTATGAGACCCACCAATAGTAAATTTACTGGTAGGCATATGGACTCAAGACCTTATTTATTTATAAGTGGGGCCTTTATCATATAAGCAAAATATGCTGCTGTCAACAATTTAAGATTGCGAACTATAGTATAAATATAAGTGAATTTCCTTCATGAAACTACTTTTTTTTTATTTTAACTCTGCAAGAAAACCCAACCTCCAAATAAAAAAAGAAGAATCCATTTTCTTCTAGAATAAAACTGTATTTACATAAAATGAAGGTGATTATTAACCCCAAAGTCATAGAGATTTGGCATAGTGCATTACCAGCTATTTTTATTTTTCAAAATGCAAAACCTTCCTTTTGTGGAGTGGAAATATAACTACTGTTCTTCCTTTATAGCTTATTGAATAGGAAAAATATTATTAGGGCAAATATGTTAAATAACATGTCCATCAATTAAAAGCATGAGCTCACGACGACATATTCTGTATGTGTAGAACTGACATCCTGGGTCATAATGGCACCTCTGTGGTCAAAATGGAGGGATGTTGGCAAAAATAGGCACTGGTTATAATAAGTCAACATATTAAAGTGTACTTTCACCACTTAAACATACTAATTTCTATTACATTACATCCCTGTCTTATACTGGAATTTTAAGAATAAACAAACTTCTTATTGGGAAACAGAACAGAGACCAATACAAGTGAAAGTAAAAGCGGTACTCTCCATTGATATCACAATGTTCTCCTTTTGACTCTGAGAATTACTATGCTGATACCTATATGCCTTAGTCATAAGGTGAGAGTGCAAAATTGGAGGATTCATCTATCAGGGTATAATGTGTGTTACCTAAATGGTGAATAATTAAAATATGTCAACAGTGTTCAAGCAAGGATATGCAGGAAAGCTGCCTAGTCACATGTCCACTATACTTAGGAATGTGAAAGAATTCAGTTGTAAAGTAATCTACTGTAACTGTAATGGAAAAGCCAAATGGACCCCAGCTATTACACTAGACTCACTACCTGCTAACAAAGTGGTTAAAACCTGGCCAGATGCAATTGCCCCTGTGTACATTAAACCCTGCTATCCTTTGAAAATCTAATATAGAGTTATTCCAGAGACCTATTGTAAATGTTACAATCAGGGGCGATGGGGGTACTCAGTGATACACTTATATACATCCACTCTGCTCTTCGGCACATGTGCCAGGTATATCACATGTGCATTGGAGACCCTACAGTCAAACTGAAATCCTGAACAGGCTTCCACTGCACATGCAGAAAGTAGATATATATTTTCCCCTTAAAATTGGTTATGGGACCCTGTAATTGATAGTTGTGTCCCTGGTTACAATAACATTTGTATTAAATCTATGAATTCCAATTAAATGATCAATTAAAAAGAAAATAGAGAATGACACTTTAATTGGAAGTCATCTTTTGGGGCAGACCACGATCAAGAAATAGTTCTACTATATTACAATCTACTTTACAAAAGGTTCCGAGTACTCATTTTCCACAGTTAAAAAAAACACTTTGAAAGACCTTAATAATAGACTTTGTTTAATGTTATATGTATTTACTGTATCCAACTATATGGATAAGTATAAGGTACAAGCAAAGATATTCCTTCTTGTTGTAGAATAAACTACTTTGTATATTATAACTCTGGTTACTGCTTTTCAGAATTTTTAGTGTATTTAATTGCAGCTGAACATAGATAATTGTCATGTAATAGTTCAATAGGTGATTATGGGCACAGGCATTTGTATGTAAGAACATACGACATACAAACAGACAGTTTTCTTGTACCCATGCGCACACGTTGGCTGTTATGTTTCACATTCCTAAAGGTGACCTGATGCAACTGAAGGTTGCAAGTTGAATAATGATCAGCCATGCTGCACATATCAAGTATGTGAGGCTTTCAGATGATTGTTTTAAGTACTGAGGTGAAGTGATCCCAAAACGGTGTTTTTGAAGTATTGTAAATCAAGTTAATTAAATTCGGAGATGACGCTTATCCCATTAGATGCTTAGAGAGCCTTTATGTTATTTAAAATGTAATCCTTTGCCGGCTCTTTTAACGCTAAACGGTTTAAAAGGTCTCGCATCACATACAGAGAGAAAACAATTTGCATACGATTACTGTCAGGGATGTCTCAACATGGCCTCCAAATGAATGTTGTAATGGCGATCCTAAGACTACTAGGAAAGTAGGAAGCAATTGTTGGCAATCAGTATAGTGTTGATTTATACGCCGAGCAATGGACATAACCATTCAGTAGTGTATGTGTTCAAGAAATATGCAGTGTAACAATTACACTCCAAAACATGGGAATGTTTACACTCTTATAAAAAAAAAGCATAGAAACACATCCCTTTGTCTTGTCCTAATAATGTTTATACTTATTTATACAAATGACACATGTATACCTAAATACCAAATACTCCACAGATCATTAATTTACAGTTGCATAGAAAGAGAAGAAAATAGAGAAGAGACAGTATGTAAAAACACATCTTCATCTTTGGGTATTCAGTGTCATATGCCTTCAGTACAACACGCAGAAAGCTTTCAACAATAGAATCTTTGATTGGCTGTGTTATGAAGGGACTTTGTGCCAAGGGCAGATGTTGTCACGGATGGTTCTTTCACATTGCCTGCGTAGATGAGAATGATAATAATCAATGATTATGATATAAACAGGCCAGACGGTATGCAATGAGTGCTGCCGAAAGCATTTTTTTGTCTTCCTCATCTGCTTTAATGAACACCGGAATTTATATAAATAACCCACACTGGCAAGCATTCATCTAGTTTTGTGAAAAGTTGGTGGCTTTTACACCATGCCAGCTGAAAGTTAGAAGGATAACCAGAGCCTGAAATTCCCAAGAAAATAACTGGAAAGTAATTACAATTAAAATATAAATAAATACAATTATTATATGCAGCAGGCAAGTCACGATTATCATGGTTCCCTTAAAACAACCCAAACCAATATATACACCTATTTGAAAGGCACTAGAGAAACAAAACAACCTACTAGTTGTGATGTAGCGACACATCACTCATACCTCTTAATCATGTAACAGATTAGTAGCCTCAGTACTAATTGACAATGAAGACTTAAACAATAAGAATACATGCTGAAATATTAATTTTCCAAGTTCCATAATGTCTATATTTGTACACATGGAGCATTCTTATTGTTTCAGTCTTAATTTAGCATTAGTGTATGGTAGTAAGGCTGTTATTCACTTACAGTATTTTTACCAGTGATTAAATCATATGGTATACCACCAGGAACTCTTCACGTAAGAGTATACTATAGGAAAATGTGAGGTCACCTATCTGCCAACTGAAGCCTGGTCAAAATTGGATTTTGCAACAGAAAATGATCTTATGTACACCAACAAATCTACAACTTGGAAGAAAAGAATCAAGGAATGGCCAAGGCAGAGTCCACACCTCAACCTCTTTGAAATACTATGGCAGGACCTTAGAATAACTGTGCATAAATGAATGCCCTCAAACATCAATGAACTGAAGCAGTGTTTTAGTGCCAACTTCTACAAGTTGGCTTACGTTGTGATGAATAAATGGTAACATATAAATAAGGAGATTGTAAAGTCTTGGATTGCTAATTATGGCAGGGGCGCACGCAGGGGGGTTTCTGGGTCTCCAGATGTATGATTTTTATTGATATAACTCTGGGTCTCCAGAAACCCCTCCCCTCCGCTAACGAACTGCCCCACATAGCGGAACTGTACTATACAGCAGCCATGGCGCTGTCAAAGAAGCGTCCGCTTTGGTGCTGTATTGTACAGTGCTGCCGAAACGGAACCCCCCTTAAAAATCCTGCGTGTGCCCCTGTATGGGACTGTTTATTTAATGACTATATGATTGTTAATTATGTCCTGATATGTACACAATTTTAAGTTACAGCTCTAAGCAGGAACAATTATTTTCAGTTGCCCCAGACAATATCCATTATGTAACCATGACACCACCTCCCCATCCTCAACCCTCTCATAATCTTTGCTATTTTTCAATTTCTATACTTTTTGTTAAAATGCTGTTATTCTTTACCAAAATGTGTACCGTGTGTACCTACTTTACTTTGTCTTTACCCCGATTGTATTTATCATTTTTGTACAATAAAATAAAAAGTAAAAAAAGAAGACTGTAATACTTCAGTATTATAAAACTCTGCTGACTCAATACCTGTTTAACATACAGAGTAAAATACTTTTTGTTTTACATAAGCTTTTTATTGTATAGTTGGTAAATTGGAAATTAATCTTACCTGCTGTCTTCCAGAAACGCTTGCTGTAAATATTAAAAGAAAAATCCATTAATGCTCGCAGATAAAATAAAACATTAAAGATCAAGCATGTTCTAAACAACCGGTTTTGTGGCTTTGAAAACGACAACAGAACAAAGGAAAGTCTGCAGTTTATTTCTTTGTGTGCAGATAAAACTAGTAGCATATAATTAATCAATTATAGACTTATTTCCTATACATGGGAGTCTTATAATGCTGCCTTTTTATTAATGCAAGTTAATTCAGATATCGAAAAATACCCTGTATATTATGTGTGATGGGGGTAAACTTGACATTTGCTCAGGACCAATCCCTAGTCTGAGCTTGAATTGAAAATCCTCTTAAGCCCATGTAGCTCTCTACAATGGAGCATAACCTTTCAGATGATTAAATGTGCATGGTGTGCAAGCAGGTCTTAGCACAGCATATAGGAGATAGGGAGTGGGATTTCAAATGAATAACAAAAAAAAGACCCATATATAAATACATCTAAGGGCCATTGCAAACAGCTAATTAATTGAAGATGCTCTAACCTTTATTTTAAATGACATAAAATATGTAAATACTAACATTAACATTATAAACAGACAGTAAAACTGACCATATCTATACAAGTCAATAAATTACATAAAGAAATGTAGCAAAATTCATATAAATATAATTAATGTACACACTTCTATTAGCATCTCTGTAACTGTTGTATGCCAAACCCTTTATAATCCATGAGTTCAAGACACACACAAAAGTCAAAGAATATATTTAGCTATGAACATGAAACTGTACCATTCGCTGCTTCATGGTGAAAAAAAACACCCATAACTTATATTATATTCTACTGACAAAGCATTCAGTTTGTGCGTGAGAGTGTGTCTAGGGAGTAAATTTATCAAACCTTCTAAAAAGGAAACTTGGTGCTCCCCATAGCAACCAATCAGATTCTAGCTATTATTTTCTAGAATATGCATATAAATGATAGCTAGAATCTGTTGGGTTGCTATGGGGAACACCTCCACTTTTCCTGTTTAGACGTTTTGATAAATCTATCCCTAGGACTTCAAAATGTTTACAACAGACTACACAACTTAAAGTACTTTTCCTTTCATAAAAGTACTTAACATTTAAATGTATCTATTTTAAATAAAATAAGCTGATTTATATTCAATGAAACAAATAAGTACATGGCTACTATCTAAAGTCTTTTAAGAGGGAGTCTGTTAGCCTGCACAACAATGAAAATCGGATACGAAAATATATTTTTTGGGCAATATATGTATTTAAAAGTAAAGACGCTTATTGGATAAACAATAGCCAATGTGCAAAGTGTCTCCATCTTATTCTCTTTATCCCAGTGACCCGTGTGGAATTCTGATAGGAGAATCCAATGAAAAAAGCTATATGTTCTATCAGAAAAGACAAAAAAAATAAGGACATTTCTTAAAAAAAAAAAAAAAAAAAAATGTTTATTTTTTATTTTTATTATTATTAAATATACACTCATTGGCTATACTTTGTCAGCTCAAAAGTTAGTACTTATTTTTTCTGTAAAGCAACATCTCATGAAATATATTATCTCATATAATTCAAGTATTTTATATGATTTTTTTAATAAAAGTAAAAATATACTGTATATTATTAATTCATCTGGTATTAGTCTTTTAAAATGTCATTGCATAAACTTGCCTTGTCATCTTAACTCTAGAGATATGATATTATCAAGCTTAATGTTTCATTGTCATGGCTGTCAGTTGTATATGGCTTCTTAAATTGAAGCTTAGGACTCTGTTTTTGTTCTTTATGGTTTGTTATCTTGTCAGAAAAATTGGGAAGGTGAAAAGATGGACATTATTTGCTGGAAATAATTCTGCATTGGTTAATTAACTCAATGAAAAATAAAAAAGGGAAGGTGATGACTGGAAAATATACAGTGCACAGGAGACCAAGAGGCAGATATTTTAAGAACATTCAAAGATATGAATAATTGGATCAGTGGGCAATTTGACCACACAAGTACAGTATATGCTTTGCTCAGACGCCGTTCTAAACTACCAGAATCATGGGCATAATACTTAATTGCTGGGGGAGTCCCAAACGGGGCTTCACAGAGCATGTGCCTGTGGGGGCCCCCAGTCACTGTCGGGCTCCACAGCAGCCACATGGACTGTTCCAGAGGTACCGGAGCAATACCAAAATGTAATGAAGATGTAAACTGTGATTGGGTATAAAGTGGCCACAGTAAATTGGCTAATTAATTTGAATGACTTTACAAAACTGACCAACTAAGACTGCACCCTGCGCAGCCAGAAATAGTCCACTTTCCTGCCCTTGTATAACATTTCTTTTAAACATATAATTTATTTTCAAAACTTGCAATTTAAGAAAACGAAGAACAATATAAAATAAAAGTAGTATATAGGAGTATACAAGAGCCACATGACTATTCTGTAAGATGAACTGTGTGGAGGTCATTTACAAAGAGTAAAAAACAGCAATTTGCACATGTATATCTCGATTTTTGCCAAGGCACATGGTTTTACAGAGCAAGATGATGCCATTTGCAGAGATGCAGAAGTTTGCATAGGCAGAGTGGTGACATTCCTTGTAAAGCATAGAATAGGCAAACCCGTGTGGTCGTTTTGCACAGCAGTGCCGAAATTACATTTCCTTTTACGGAGCAAGATTATTACACTGAGATAAAGGGGTTTCCACCTTTCTGCACACTTAAACGTACTTATAGTTTGCAGAGGCATCTCCTTAGAATAAGCGTGCACCCTGAACTGCGTCAGGGTGACAATTCAGAAGCACTGCTGCAGAACTAAGGCATTTTGCAAAGCGCATGAAATTTGTGGCATAAATGAACTCTTGGATGTGTAGGCATGACAAAAGAGTAAGACTAATGTAAGAAGGGTATAAGAAAAGAAGGGTTGGGGGATTCTAATTAGTGATTTTAGGTTGTTTCTATTATTGTGATACAGCATGTTCACATACATTATTCATTAATCTTTGTTAGTTAGCTATACATGATTGACAATCAGTCCAGATTGTAAATAATTTCTCAAAACACCATTATATTGTTAACTACAAATTTTGGAGCATGCAAGACAGCATTTTTGAAATCCTCCAAACAGAACACTGGGTTTACCTTTGAACAGGTTGAAGCCAAATAAGGAAACCAGTCCAGATTTTTTTGGCCAATCGACATAAAAGCCTCAAATGTCACTCCTCTGAATGTAAAATATCTTTCCACATAAGTAAAGTAATGTGATATAAGTGCAATATCTGTAACACTTACAGCTGCTGAGTGGAAATGTGCTGTTTATTTGTTCCATCACATCTGTCAGGTCTGTGCTGGTGTTATGAGGTGGGGACAACGCATCATCTGTGGATATAAAATTCAAAAAGCAACATATTAAAAATGAAATGTAAAAATTCTTTAAAATAGAAGCATATTAGAGTTGAAACAGTCTCCCACGTTAATACTGTGATATATGTTATGCATGAGTAACAAACAAGATTAGATTATCTCTAGCAGAGGCTTTATAATTGCTGCTTGGAGGAGAATTAAAATTATTCTTTCAGGCTCAGAAACAATATTTGGGTCTCAAGAGTGGTGGGCAAGAAGTGCCTGTGTAATCCACTGCATTACTCTATTTCATAGCTGAATAATCAGGTACATCTTTTTCAGATACTTTAAAACAGTGTTTGAAGTCAAATGGCAAATTATTGTTTACATCTATGCTATGGATGCTAAAAATATCGATTTTATGATGCAATATTTGAAATGTGTCACTTATCGCATTTACCATAATATACAAATCTTAAAACTTTTATTTTTTTATATATCTATAAAAATTAAAATGTTTATTCTATTAAACTGTGTTTGATGTGTAGTGTTTGGATTTGACTTACCTCGGAACCTCAATTTGCAGCAACTATGCCACTGTATACTTTAAAGTAACTTTACTCCCATGGCAGAATTACCAGAACCCAATAAGCAAAGCTGTTATCCATGAATAAACGAAATACTAAAACTGCTATGGATAGGACACTGGCAGCCTCCAGGAAACAATAAGAAAAAATATACTTAGGAAAACAAAAAAGCCAAAAACAATATATAAATATATAATAAACCCAAACATAATAGCCACTAGAAGACTTGAGTATACCATAAAACAAACCCATAGGGAAAATAAAATGGACATGGGCACTGTCAAAGGTATATAATGACACCAATACAGAGTTCAGGAACCTACTAAACAAATGACCCTTATGAGAGAGATAAATGTGCCCCTTTCCACTCACCATGCCTGAATACATTAGCAGTGTGAGGTGGTGTTATGCAGCATCTGTCTTAATATGTAAGCTCTATATAGAGAAACCATGGACCCCCTCATTTCTCTGGGTGTAAATAATACTATGTGACAAACACATTTATTTAGGAGATTTTAAGTGACAAAATAAGGTCCTTTACTGCAGTCATACATGGTATCCTGATTAGGGCAATTCCTTATAGTCTGAATAAGTTGCTCAAACTTGTGTTTAAAAGTGAAGTAAAACCCGTGAAGTAATAGGTATTTATTGCGGAGGATTTGCATGCAATTTTCACCAGGACTACCTACAGTTAGTAAGCTTGAAAAACACATGGGGCCATTAATTTCAACCTGTCATAAATTCTAATTATGTTGATCCAGTGGAGGGGGGGGGGTGGATAAACTGCCTGGATCATTCATCCCCATAATGTCCTTTACACCTGTATAGCTAATGGATACGTGACCAAGCTTTTAAAGGCGTATCTACACAATTCCAGCTAGAGAGAAGCAGTGTTCATAAGCACTTAGTATCGTCTGTGGTGACACAAAGAAATTAAGTGGGAATGAGAGCGATTAAGCTCAGAAAGCATTGCAAGCAGTGTCCTCAGAGCTTAATCACAACTTTGTCATAGTGTAAGAGCATTCCACCTTCAGGTCCCTTCAACCTGTCACCGCAGAAGAGATGGAGAGTGAGTTGTTAAAGCATTAGCGCTCCAAGATCCAGTGTACCACTGAAGGTTTTTATAAAAAACAATAAAATCAGCATGTAATACAATCTGCAGAAGTGATGACCTATTCTTTTTAGGGAAACTTTTCTCAGCTTTCAGTTGGGTGTGTGAAGTGTGGAGTGCTTGCATCATCTGACAAGGCCATAATAAGGATACTTGACACAGTATACTGTACATAACAGTGATAGGCAACCTGATACAGGGGCCGCATTGGTGGTCCTCTGACCTTCAATCTCAGTAATGCTTTAAAAAATACATTTTATCATAGAAAGAGATACCTATTTGTAATAACACACATATGAGCAGGCTCAGAGTCGTCTTAAAAGCATTATATGCCCCTGGGGAAAGCAGTGCACTGAGGCCTTACCTACACAACCACTCACCCACTTATGTACAATTAGTATGTGCACATTGTTTTTGTCAAGGTCGAGATATGTATTTGCAAGATTGCATGTACAAATAACAGCTAAATGTTTTAATAAAGAGGGTTTGAATGTTCTGAATAAATTTCCTGGCATAATATACTGAAGAGTTGTCAAGTCTATGGGGACCCTATGCTTGTGGGTCTCCCAGACAACTGCCCAGCGTGCCCATGCACTAAGATGCCTATGAGCAGGCTTTTTCAACAAGTGATAACAAAGAAATCTGACAATAAAGTAGGATGGATGAAGGAGGCTGCAGGTGAAGGTTCAGAGGGCTGTTGCCCATCACTGGTATATAAAGTTACATCTTCACTTACCTTTTTAAGAATGGGTGTTTCATGAAAAGACTTAAAAAAAAAGCTTGGCTGCAATTTTTAGACAGTCTATGTAAATTAGCAAATCTGTAAACGTTTTAGTTCCTCTGGCAACAGCTGCTGTTTATATGTGGAAATAAATTACTCCTGTAAACTTGCTTCTCACCTGTCTGCTGAAACTGTGAGCTGTAATAATGGTCAGCTGAATATCTGGGAGCTGGCGGCTGCGGCGAGACAGACACAGAAACTCCATTAACCCTGGATTCTGACTCAGGCTGAAAGGCAAATAAAACAAAACAGCGATAATGAACCAATCATCTTGGAATGTATACTAAAGACGACAATTAAATCATACAGACATGCCCTAGGCCCCTACAAACAGTCACATTAAAAACACCTAACAATGATGTCTGTTTACTTTTCTAAAATTCTTACAGCAGTTTGTAAATAGCAAAGTTTGACAATAAATATAATGGGTCACCATGACATCAATTAATCGTTTAGTATGCATTGTATATAGCTGCTTATTATAATACGATAAATGGCAGTATTTCAAAGTTACCAACATAATACAAAAACATGTAGGTGATAAAGATCATGTTCATGTTAAATAAAACCAGGGAGAAGTCAAACAGATGCCAAATATACCGTTGATGTCAAACATACCGCTTAAGAAACATAATATTTTAATAATAATTTGTTTAAAAAAAATGTTTTCTTTTGCTGTAAAGAATGTGCCACAATCAAAGTCTCATCCCTCCTAGAGTGAAAACCATGGAGAAGGGCATGATGTGCTGTATACTATGTCAAAGGTGTGTAATTGATAATTTATGCTTTCAATCCCAATGGTCTAGGGCAGCAGAAACACTACATACAACCCAGAGGCTGTACTGTATAATATGTCTGATTTGATAAGGATTTATTGTGTACCAAAAACAGAAATTATATACAAATGACATTAAAGTAGAAAAAGACATTTGTAACAAGGACCTTGAGACTTGATAAGGAAATAAGGGATCGTTAACTACTGAGCATCAACAGAAAAACATCATCATCATCTATTTATATAGCGCCACTAATTCCTCAGCGCTGTACAGAGAACTCACTCACATCAGTCCCTGCCCCATTGGGGCTTACAGTCTAAATTCCCTAACATACACACACAGACAGACTAGGGTCAATTTGTTAGCAGCCAATTAATCTACCAGTATGTTTTTGGAGTGTGGGAGGAAACCGGAGCACCCAGAGGAAACCCACGCAAACACAGGGAGAACATACAAACTCCTCACAGATAAGGCCATGGTCGGGAGTTGATCTCATGACCCCAATAAGTGGTCCATGTAAAGTAGCAAGTAGTGGAAAAATTAGACGACGCACACGAGAAAATTTATGAAAGCCTGTGAGATGGAAAAAAGGTGGTGATGCTGATAACAATCAATCAAATGTTTGCTTTCATTGGCTTAACTCAACTAGAAAAATCTGATTGATTGTTATAGGCAACACTGACCCTTTCTTCTGCACACGTTTTCATACATGTCACCAATTCACAGGAATCACTGAATGACAAGTCAGAAATAAAAATATATATTCTATACTACACCAGATATGAGCCCCATATGAATATACAGTTTCTGTACTGATGACTGATTGCAAATTCAACTGTTATATAGAAAAAAAAACCGCTCATACTTGTGAGGTGCTTTCTGTATATAAAAAATAAATCTAAAAGTGAACTACTGAACAAAATAACCTAAAAATCATAGTTATGTCGATAGATTTTTATAGGAAAGAGAATACCAAAAGGATGCAGATATTCTCTAGCTTGGTAAAGGAATTTGATTACACTAGAAAAAAAATTAACCAAGCAGAATACATTATTTGTGAGTCACTTATATGGAACAGTTTCTGATTTATTAATTCGGCAGTACTCTATTCAATTCTATAGGGTCAGAATACAATAGTAAGCGTGGTACCTGCTCCAGCAATTGGCGCAGACGCTGAAGTTGGGACTCCAGCTGCTTGTTATGATCCTCTAAAATCTGCATTCTGGCCTCCAGGCGCCCTTTGTGCTGTCTTAGCAGTTTTGCCTCGGCAATGAGTTCTGCATCCTCGGGTGTGTGCTGCAGGGATGCTAAAGAGTCAGGGGGAGAGGACGGAGGGCTCAGTCCTCTTCTCAAATGCTGTGCTTTCAGTTGTTCATATTCAATCTTTAAGTTCCTGATAAAAGTATACACACAATATAGTTTACAATAATTTATCTTTACTCATGGCTGTCTGGATTAAGGATTTCATGTATGACATGTATGACATATATATATATATATATATATATATATATATATATATATATATATATATATATATATTTTGTACTTTAACTCCTATTATTGTAGCATGAAAGTATGGTAAAATATAGGTGATTAATTTGACCGCCTCTAAAAATATAGTTATCCTTTCACATTGATTTACACCAAATATATTTTAAAAACACTAACCAATGCTATGAAAGTCACACTGACTCAAGACAGAAACATTGTCCTACAAAAGCACATGTTGCCCACCGCCTTACGTACACAATCCACCTCTCACAAACTTACTATGTAGAAAACCAAAATTAATGTATTAATATTGTTTCATTTAGTGGTACATTTCAGCCATCAGTTTTTCATTAGTTTGACAAGAGCCTTATGCCCCTACCCTGTGCTGTTGAGTACCACGTTCCTTTGTCCGAGTCGGTGGTTTCCCATTTGCCTCCATTCCCATGTCACAGGCAGCCATTCCCGCACTAATAATTACTGGACAATCACTGCCCCAACAAGATCAACACATTGATTTACTGAAATAATGTGAGCTGATGTTGTCATTCTGATGATTTGTTCACTCCCCACCCAATTCTAAACTGGGGTGCAAAAAGGATCAATAACCCTAAACATGTGCAACTAGATCATTGTTTTGTAGACTTAGATACAGAAATCTACACCCTAACACACACATTCTGTATTGTGCCTCAAGACATGCAAAATGTGCCTAATGCTAACAGTTTCCAACACAAATTCAATATTCTCACTAAACCACAATCCATTAGTACAATGTGATACTACTCACATTTCATTGGCATAGTTTATATGCACTAACACACATATATTAAAGTAAAACGGCTAGTGCATAAATCTTTTCTATGTATAGTGAGGTTGTGATACACACACTGGCTCATAAATGTCACATATAAACTCAAAGTCATCAATTATGAAAATAGTGTAATAAATTAGAATACTATTGCACCCTATGGATGAAAGCAATAATGACAACTGCATGCATGTTTGAAACAAATAATTCCTAAAGATAAAAATATGTTAATATATTAATTAGCTTACTTGCTCTTCAACTATAATTGATCCATAATGATCTATAGTTTAATGTACAAAGAAGTCTTCAATGGGTAAGCTTCACTACAGACAATAAGTGATGGAATCATTCTTTCTAAATTATTATTCCATTTCCCTATTTAGTTTATTTTTCCTGTGTATTTGTCTAATAAAAATATCCAGAAATGATTGTATACTAAAGTGCTTATTATAGGAGTGTATCTATATTTTTTAAGTTGTTACTAAGTCTGCTTGCAGAGTTCACCTTTCAGTAGACTCTTATTCTTATTGTCGCTCTCTCTTACATTTCTTTTATTGCATTCAAATTAGAGATGAGCGGGCTAGGATATCAGAAATCCAAGCCCACCCGAACGTTGCCGATCCGAGCCGGATCCGAGACAGATCAGGGTATTCCCGCCAATTGCAAAACTGAAACCGAGGCTCTGAGTCACAATCCCGCTGTCGGATCTCGCGATACTCGGATCCTATAAATTCCCCGCTAGCCGCCGCCATCTTCACTCGGGCATTGATCAGGGTAGAGGGAGGTTGTGTTAGGTGGTCCTCTGTCCTGCTATATCTCGTGCTGTGCTGTGCTGTGCTGTGCTGTGCTGGGGAAATAACAATGCCCTTAGAAGGACACAGCACAGCACGAAAATTTTTAAAAAAAGTTATAAAAAAAAAAAAAAAAAATAATTATAAAAAAAAGAAATGAAAAAAAAATATCCAAGAACAATCCTGCAGTATAAGTCCATTGGTACTGCAATATTACAAAGTTCACTGATTCTGCAGAATAGACTGGGAATTAGTGGAAATGATTGTTATTGAATGTTATTGAGGTTAATAATAGCGTAGGAGTGAAAATAAACCAAAAAACTTGATTTTAACACTTTTTATGTTTTTTTCAAAATAAATCCGAATCCAAAACCTTAAATCCGAACCAAAACCTTTCGTCAGGTGTTTTGCGAAACAAATCCGAACCCAAAACCTCAAGCAAATCCGAATCCAAAACACAAAACACGAGACACCAAAAGTGGCCGGTGCACATCCCTAATTCAAATGTCCTACCATCATTCTTATTCTTGTGTGATTATGTCACCAAAGTACAATATCATAGTGGGTAGGACCCAAAGGTAACACTGGGGATAGTTATGATGTTATTAGGCATAGCCAGGTTCCCAAGTACCGAACACATTAGAGAAAACAGGCATCTTCTATCACTGCCTGCTCAGAGAGAAAGCATAAAACTATGTCTGTCATATGCTGTACTAAGCTAAGCATAAGGAAGCACATATCTGAGGTTTGACTGTCTTTAAGGATGTACACCACTTTCTCCAAGCTTCACATTAGATTAATAAAATAAAGATCCAATTAAACCTTATGGATTGTCTTTATTTTCATAAATATGGATTTGTGTGCCCTGATTTTACATTAATTATTGATTACTGTAAGCTGTTTTCGGGTTTGTAAAATGATGTAATACTTATAAATTATAATTACAATATTGTGTGGAAGACTGTAGAAGCGTTACTAAACGGTCTATAATGCCTAGAAATTGCCCCATACCTTTGTTCTTCCTCTAGATCGGCAATAATCCGCTCCAGCTCTCCTCTTTCTTCTTTTTCCACTGATTTTAGGATTTGTGCTGGACTTTGTGGCTGACCCAAGGGTGATTCTCCTCCCAATGTGTGACAGTATTGCTGAATAAGGGCATGCTCGTCATCTCTGAAAGTTTAATACAACAAGTTACTAAAATGTCTACATACGTTGTAGATCATACAAATGAATGTTACTTTAAAGTACAAGGGGTCTATTTATCAAGACTCCTCCAATATGTACCCTCTCTATCGCTGCTTATCGCAGCTAATAACTTTATTTATTTTAGAAACAAACTTATTAGTTGCACATAAATAAAGTTACAGCTTAAAATTATTTTATTAAATTACTGTTAATAAATCATGGAATACTTTTACTGTAATACAGTTGCCTTCATTATATAATCCATATATTAATTTATTCTACTATGAGATCCTTTTGAATAATAGGCTTTCACATACTGTATATAACAATGATTACATTTTTAGCTGACTAGGGATCTAAACCAAAAAGTCTTGAGCTTGCACTGTGATCACGGTTTCATAGATAATAGGCATTCACTTCCTTAGTTTCATGTGCTCTGCTAATTGAATTAGTGTCTGAAGATGTGCTTTAATTGCACAATCAGACAAACAAGGCAAAGAGATAGTAGAGTTATTAGTAGCTGAAAATTCAATAAACAGCTACAGCAGCAACAAGAGATAGATTCAGACACAGAGATAGTGAGATCATTTCTCATGCCAGACTCTAGGTGCTATTTGTTGGGAGGATTGTGTAGCAGAGCTATTGAATCTAGGGAGATAGGATATAAATAGCAGCTATTAAACGAAAAGTGTTTCTGGCGAAGAATACAAAGCAATGGTTTCTTCATCTAAAAGCAAAACTCAAAGCATGCCTTCAGAAAATCAGGATCTTCTTCAACCATTAATTATACATGTCAAGGGTCTGTGCCACCAAAATGCCATTCAGTTGACTCGGACAGCCACCGCAAAATCCTGGGTCTATAATGCAGTGCAATGACTATAATTCAGCTGATTATGCAGAACCTTAAGATATTCATTCTATAAGTGCATTAAAATAATGGAAAAATGAAGGACAACTGACAACAGGAAATCCTAATATAAAACCTTTTCCTGGTTACAGTTGAATCACATGAAGCCTCTGACTTGTTGCCTTATAATTCATCGCACATGTACTAATATAAATAATATAGATATTATAACAACGTGTGCTGTGATGTCAGAACAATTATCCAATGTAAGGTCCTTCACAGTTGGATAATAGGGTACTTGTTGATACCAACCATATAATCGCCCTCTCAAAGGAGATGCACCACAGAAACGCTATTTTTATATCCCTTTTACTAGTTGGACAGCCGGTGAGCATCTCTCCTATCCTCCGAACTGTCACAGTATTACTGGCAATGGGATGGGATAGGCGATCACGCAATGTTTCACCCACTGAGGAGGTCACACAGAATGTTGGAACTCCAGCACATATCCTTACAGAAATGGTGACCGTTTTAGTGACGAAGGATGATGGTGATGGGTGAATATTATTAATGTTAATATTAAAAAAGTTAATGTTAAATAAAAATGAATATGGATGTGTTTCCCTGAGGTGATATTGTGTGTGTGTGGGTTTCAGTGAGTAACTTTGTACAAGTTTATATGTCAGTATGCTACTTTGCCACTTCTGAGGTTTTTTTGGATTTTTTTTCTTTAATAAATGTGTTTTTATAAGGAATAGAAATAACCGAAATCCCAGACATTTCTCGCGAATGTCTATTATACAGAGGTGCGAAGTTCCAGCCATACAATCTTTGTGTTGAACTTTTGCTTTAACATTCCACACTGTATTTATAAATTCGCATTTCAAGGAATTAACAGAGCTGAGACATCGACTCTTAATTCATTTTGCTGTGTGATATGGTTAGATGTGAAACCTTGAGATCAAATTCCGCATGGTGAGACATGCTGCATTTCACGACAAAATGAGGCAAGTATTTTGGAGACCAGTTTTGAAAATGATGCTTATATCTATTGAGGGATAATGAATCCCCTTCAGTAAATTATTACAAATATTAGAAGTCACCTGAGATTTCAGCACTCAGGTTATGATCATTGAAAGCCTCAGTAACTTCTAATATCCTTGTAACTTATAGTAAACATAAACACTGAGCTTGACAAG
Organism: Mixophyes fleayi; assembly: GCF_038048845.1. Classification (NCBI taxonomy): domain Eukaryota; kingdom Metazoa; phylum Chordata; class Amphibia; order Anura; family Limnodynastidae; genus Mixophyes; species Mixophyes fleayi. The sequence continues at coordinate 276,328,429 of NC_134404.1, read as the reverse complement.
AAGCAGAAGTATAGTGCTTACTTGTGACGCTGTCACCTAACGTTATGCTAAAGATTCTGATGAATAGAGATTAAATTACAACAAAAAAACACACTGATTATTAACCTTCATTAGTTTGAAGAGCTACATTCAATTTCCAACATCAATTGGCCACTTATTAGCAAAAAAAAGATAAAAGAGGTTTATAATATACCCAGATGATTAATTTATAATTCATGAATATGTATGGAAAACAAAGATGAAGAGGGAAAAATACAGGCAATAGAAAATCCTAATGAGACACTCTCTGATACAAGACACTGCTAAAACGGGTAAACCACTTTTTATGTAGATACAATCAATACACAAAAACACAGCCTGTTTACGCGCTTATTATAATTGTTTTAGTGAACACAAATTGTGCCACATTACAAAGATTGTAAGCTATTCAGTGAGAGCACATTTATCGTGATATTTGTGTTTAATTCATTTACTGATACAATAAATGTCAGTAAACCATTGACACTACAGTTAAATTATCAACCCAATAATTCTGTCAACATTCGAATTGTCAACCTAATAATACTGTCGACATTTGATAATACTGTTGATATTTGAGCTGTCAACCTTATGTTGTCGACTTTCTGAATGTCGACCAAATGAATGTCTAACCTTCGATTGCATACCGTCACAACATAGTCTTAAGTATCTTCAGTGTAGATAAGTTTAACATATACTGTATATGTGCAAATTAAGTGATATAAACATATATATATATATATATATATATATATATATATATATATATTTATTATAAAAGGTAATTTGTACTGTAGTTTTAGTATTTTTAAAAGTACACTTTTGGTATTGTCTAAAGATGTTGTCCATTCGAGCTACAATACGATGGAAACTACTGTACAGATTGTTGGAATGATGAACTACTCACATGCTTCCAGTTGCAGAGCTGCTGTCGGTGAATAGAGAACCATTAGTTCTTTCCATTTGTGCCAGCCTAGAAAGAGAACAGAGACACTCATTAGCGATGTCATGTTAGATGACAAGAGAATTGTACACAGGTAATTTCTTTTTCAGGAGATCTTCTTTATTATTATTATGTTATTTTGTATTGAACGTACCATGAGCAGAAAAATGTAGATACACAATTTTCAAAGACAAAGCACTTAACAAGTGAGCTTATGGCTACTACAAAAATACTGTATCGCTGAAAGGACAAAAGAAATGAAGAAGAATAAAAACATCTACATTATAAATCAATAGGTTACCTGCTCCTAATCCTCCACTGGGCAGTTAGAGGGCCGCAAATGTGGCCCTTGAAATGTTGCTTATAATTGGCCTGTATCCTATGTTACTTTTGTCTTACATGATAATCAACCATAATCAATCATAAATTTATGAAAGGGATTGGTTATTTGATAACAAGAAAAAGAACATAAGGAGTATAAAATAGTATTAATTTCACCCAGAATTTAACCATTTGGGTGGAGTTATGTCATATAAATAAAAAAAAACTTCATTGTGGTTCCCACGATCCTGAGCATGAGAGCTCGTCTCCTCCTCCGGGTAATTATTTTAAATTTCTAGCAGCACTTTTTTAAACCTCTTGACAAAACTGGCAGGGGTTTAAAGCAAGAGGTGTTTGAATAGAAGATTTCCTGCTTGTGATTGTTACTTTCGTCACATTTGGGTAGCAGAAAATTAAACATAATTTTGTTCCTTTATTTACCACACTTATCTATACCTAAAACTACAATTTTAGATTTGGGCAAAGTTATTTTTCAATGCCTTTTTAAGCTCAGCCTTTAAGATCACTAACTACGAGTGTAATATACAGCACGCCTGGCCAACCTGTGGCTCTCCAGGTGTTGTAAAACTACAAGCCCAAGCATGCTTTGCCAGTAGATAACCAATATGATGTAGAGGCTTTCTGCTCTCACCCCTGTTCTGTGCAGACAAATTGATGTAAAAATGTTCCTGAGAAAAAAAGTTGCAATGTGGTGCTAGACGCATCGTGCTGGTCAATTCCACTTAGGTGCGTCACACATACGAACAGTATGTGAATTAGTGGGGCTAATACTTTGCAATGGGATAGATTTTCTCCACCATTATATGTTGCATTACTTCAGTTATGTCAGTTCAACAATTCTTTTGTACTATTTTATTATACATTTTTATTTTTGACATATATTTTGTAACTATTTTAACTATTTAACTATCTAACGAACATCCTCCTCCAACTAGCAAAACTACCGGAGACTCTGGAACTGGTCCCAAATTTATGTGAGCTGGGTGGTCTAAGCCTTAATTATTTTTGCATTCAGCCTAGGGATTTGTTCTTATGAACAGAAGCATGCAATAATTATCACATTTACTGAACGTAAATCATATCATTTTCACTTACACGAAAATATTAAAAAAAAACTTAAAGAAATCCAGAGCTGTTTACTTATAGGCAATAAAAGCAGATCTACACCTTTAATTTTATTTTTGCAGACTGAAAATTTCTGAGGTGCATCCAATTATGATTCAAGTGTTTCTGCTTTGAAGTAAACGTCTTCAAAACTTGTGCAGTGATAAAAGACAAACAAACTTTTTAATAAATATGTAAATAAGTGCTGGGTTGCAGCTTTGTGAAACACAGCAGGATTATTTGCTTCTGCACCCTTTTCGATTCACTTTTGCTCAAACTGAATAGGAGATGACAATGTTGTCAGAGAGACACAGATCATAAATGTGCAATCACGTTAAGATCAAAGCCTTGTTTCCTAACCAGTGAGCTATAAACCGGTAACTTGTACATTATCCACAATTTAAACCCTTAGCGACAAAGTTATGTGGGAGATGAATGCATTTCTTACTGTTAGGAGATACAGCGTCTTAGGATGGCTGGCAATGAGCCAGTAATAAAAGCAGCAGTGTTGACATTAACCTGCGGCAATGTGATAAACAAGCCAACAATCATATAAAAATAAAGTAATACATTTATGGGCATGCTCACCGAAGGTTGACAACTTTATTAAGATTCTGCATATTTACAATAGACATATTTGGGTTATATTTCATATGTAGTGTAGATTATAAGGAGATCAGTAGTTATCACAGATTTCTGTGACCAGATAAATGCACAATGCCACAGGCCTACAGGTCACAGACTTTGAGACAGGCGCAGAACACTACAGCTCCTGGCCCCATAAGAAAACTGGGGGGGGGAGCAGGGGCAACAGTACAGTCAGTTCTCCTGTAGTCATTCTGAGCATGGGCAGTGAAGCCCTGTCTTGTCTTCCCTGCATTTGTTCTCAGATGATAGTGGAGGGAGGCAGCGGCAGAACGAGCACTGCTGCGGCAAGTGCGGCTGGAACGGCCTCCCTCACCTTTGGGGCCCAGAGCTGCTGCATGCCATCTGAAAGAGGTAGTTCTGCCAATGCTTTGCAGAGAAGTTTGATATCCTTCAAATGTAAATAGCATAGTACATGATATTCCTTATCCAGGGTTTCTTAAACTTCTTTTATTAACATGTACCTTCACGTGATGGTACTGCCTAAACTGTGGTCAGTTTACCCCGTTATGTTATTCAAAGTACCCCCTAATCTAAGTAAATTTATACAAAGATCCCTCATTTAAATGAAAAAATCCCTTTTAATTAGTTTTCAAAATGTTTTATTATTTACGGTATCATTTGTGCGTCACAAACACGTCTGTATAATATGACTTGCGCACAGTTACTCACCTGCTGGCATACTGCTCTATCCTGGAATGTGTGTCATCATCAAATAGTTCCGGGGACTGCAAAGGACTAAAATGAATAAAAATAAAAGCTATGAAAAAAAAATCTGATTTTAAAGAAAGTTAAAACAGACTGCAGACAGTGACACATACAACTAAGTAAAAGAACTTGCAAGAGTGGGGGAGCTTGACACGGACATTATACTCACTCAAATTGGTCAGGCCACATGCTGATGAGTGTTATAGGGCTGTAAAAGAAGAACAAGGAGGAAACCAAGAGAGAAAAAAACTTTAATGCCATGTAAGCGACAGCAGAAAATCCAAAAAGCCCAAATGTTCTCTGCCCCAAGAGGTTTATAAAGATACTGAAAATGGAAGCTCCAGTGCAAGTTCCTGGCTGACTGCTAGTGCACGTAGAAGATTTTGCAACAGTAATGCAGTACATTTGTTAATTTCCTTGCAGTCTGAGGAAGTTCCACGTAGAATTACTGCTATAATAAATCTTTTTTTGTTAATAAATGTGCCAGGAATTGCAATGAGGTTCAATGGAGCTTGAAGCTAGGTCAGAAGAATCTTACTGTGCCAGGAGATAATTGCAGCATAGAACAATATAGAGAAAACCAGACTCCCAACCAAGGAATATGACCATAATTAAATATAGGTAAATAAAAACTGGTGAAGTAAGTTGGTGGCAATCACACAAAGGAACTTATTAAACCATTATTTTTTCTACTGTAAAATAAAAATTCTTAAAAACAGCTCTTACAATATAAAGATTATTTTATCTGATGGTAAATTCAGAAAAAATGTTCAAAGCAGAAATCATTAAACATAACAATGATTTTAAATGACTGCAGTTCTCTATACTTAGTAAGGATGAACAAAAATTATTCACAAGAAAGTAGGCATTATAATCTATAGCACTTTAAACTATAGCAAGCCTATTTTAAAAATGCTGTATAGTTTTACCATTATATTCTTGCCCCACACTTTATTATAGGTTTAACATTTTCTATCAATATGATCTAAATGAAGACACATTTGCTGTTCTTCAGGATAGTGTTTCCTAAATACTACCCAAGAGGCTAACACCATAGCAAGATGTCATCATATCCTTGTTTGAATGCATCTATACATTTCTACTAGACATATAAAGGCTGATTTCTGATTGGTTGTTGTGGATCAGTGCAATTTTGCAATCTTAAAAAATACAATTTTCGCAAAATAGCCCAAGTGACTAAACAACTAACTAAAATGGCTGAATTCTCTATTACCCAAAAGACAATAAGTAATTTAGGCCACAATGTTGAGACAAAATCATATGAATTTAGATTACAATTAGGTAAATTCTGGATAATAAATACTAGCACATTACATTGTATTATACTGCTACAGCTATTTAACTTAAAATGCTTAACTTATAAATGGGGCATAGAAATGTAGTGAAATTTATGTAGATGTTGGTTTTATGGAATTAATTGGATATTAGAGGTCCCTGTTTATCACAAGCAGTAAAGCTACTTAAAAAATATAAGCCTGAACATAGTGCTGTTAGCAGCCAACTTACGTTTCCATGTTATCTCCTTCAAGCACAGTTTGCACGGGTAGGTAGCCTAATCTGGGATGCTTGTCAAAATACTTCTTGGAACGGAATTTGTTTTTCAACACCTTGGTGAAATCTCGAACATCTTCGCCTGATGTTGTCTGAGAAAAAAAAATGGAATAAATACATTTAGATGAAACCGATTTAACATTTCGGTTTATTTGGCTTTATGCCATTTTCCATTGGGTCATGAGGGACCTTTTGGACTAGATAGCTCATAGAAACAGAGTAATTTAAATATTAAATGTTTGGCAGGAGTTGTCATCAAGTCTACCAGATTGACAGGGTTCTGCTAAATCTGCAAAATAATTAACACATAAGTTTGACTTCTGTACAACAAATTGAAAGGATAAAAGAGACAAGTTCTGGCACCAGCCTTATCCCATAAGGCATAAATAGAAACAGAAAATATATTAAGAGATTGCAAGAACAACACAAAGTAAAGTAACATATTTAGTACAAATAGATCACTTAAATATAACATTATTGCGCAAATACTAAAAATAATACTTCTTGAAACTGCAAGAAAATATATGTTTTATATGTGGTCCTGTGGAAAAAAAGGATTTTTATTTTTTATTTTTAAATCTAAAGTGTACTAAAAAGTTTTGGAAATGTGTGAATTGTTTTTAAGATATTGAGCTATTCGAAATCTGAGAAATCCCTACTGTACTAAATCTGTATTATCACTAGTTATAAATCCACTGTGAAACACAATTCATTAAAAGTAGAGATGTTCACTGACTCCCGTAGTTTGGTTTGGTTTTAATTTTGGATGTGCATTAACTTTGTGATTTGATTTTGTTTTTGGCAAAACTGCCCTTGCATGTTTTGGTTTTGGTCCTGCATTTTTTAGAAAAATTGCTAAAATATGCTAAAATCACATTTATTTATTTTTTAATTCCTACATTATTATTAACCTCAATAACACTAATTTCCAGTCATTTCCAGTCAATGTTGACCACCTCACAGGTCACAATTTTATTCTCATACACTTTCGGACAAAAGACTGCAGCGAACTGGTTGGATGCTAAGCGACAGAGCAATGACACAAACACACGGCAGTTCATAGCACATCTAGGAAACATTGTCATACAGCAGAGGCAGAAAAGTGATGCAAGATTGAATTGTCCTTGGGCCCTCCCCCCCCACTCTTAGGTAAGATATTGAAAAGGACATGTACGGTTTAACAAACCAAGCACTTCAGCGACAAGGAGTGCCACTTTTGTGGCTGAAGTACTTCGTTTGTTTCGGCCCCCACAAAACAAGCTAACAATGGGATTAAGGCAGCTAAGAAAACAGTGCTGTGAATGAACTCTACAGTGGCAAGATGTTGTTGTCATCATCCTCAACCTCATCAGTGTGCACATCATCCTCACACATTATTATTTTATCCCCGCTGGAATCCACCATTACAAAAGTGCCTGTAGTTTGATGTAATTGACGGTAAAGGTCTTCCTCGTGGAATGTTTAGTTTATTTTGATGAACATCATTTTTTCCACAAATAAACGCTCTAAGGCTGACCAGCAAGATGAGGAAAGCTCAATAAACCTCAAAGCCCTATTTTTTAGGACGTAGCCTCCTACGCCAATCACTGAGGTTTCCGGCTGTGCTGAAAACTCACTGGAGGGTGGGCAGGTTAGGTATTGCAAAGTAAGTTTGTACATGGGTCTCAAAATTGCATTTTTTTCCTCCAAGTATGTAAAGGGACTGTCTGGTGTATCTATTTCAATACTGTCGTTAAAAAAATCCTCCACCATCCTTTGAATTTTAATACTAGGATCAGGTGGAGTTACGGCAGAGGGGTCACGGTTTTTGGTCAATTCTTTTAGGCCAGACCAGATGTCAAAATGTTGTACTGAGTCATCTGCATCATCCCTGGGTCTCTTGGGAAAGCTAAGTTTTTTCTAAGTAGCATTTGCCTGAAAAACTGGAGGAGACATACCACTTGAGCTGTCATCTTGCTCACCAGGAGCTCATTGCATCTCTTGAGATCTAGGTCAGTTGAAAGCAAAGAGAAGACATAGCTCTTGAAGCTAGGATCAAGCACAGTCTCTAAAATGTAGTGATCCGATTTCAAGATTTTGATAACTCTTCGATCCTGGTGAAGCGAATAAAGTACTTGATCTACAAATCCAAAATACTTAGCGTAATTGCTTTGTTTCCTCTCCTCCTTCAATTTCTCAAGCTGCTTTTCCAAAAGTCTAATTAAGGGAATCACTTTGCTCAAGCTAGCAGTGTCTGAACTCGCTTCACAGATGACTACATTGAATCGTTTCAGCACCTTCCACAACATGGAAAGTATTCTACACTGCATTGGACTAAAATACATTTCCCCTCCTTTCCCAATGTCATGGCTTGTTGAGTAAGTGTGGATGGCTTTTCGCTGCTCCTCCATCCTCAGAAGCAAAAATTGGGTGGAATTCCACCTTGTTACCACCTCTTGCTTCAGTTGGTGGCAGGGCAAATTAAATTGTAGCTGCTGCAATCTCCTACATGCTGTTGCAGAATACCAGAAATGTCCCAAAATTTTAAAGGCCAGAGACAGCATCTCCTGCACGTCCCTGTCATTTTTCACAAAGCTCTGTACCACTAAGTTGATTGTGTGAGCAAAACAGTGAATGTGATGGAAATCACACAGCTGTAATGCTCTCACAATATTGGTGGCATTATCAGAAATGACATAGCCTTAGTTTTTGTAACAGATTGTCAGCTGTATGCCTCTTAGTGAAACCTGTGATACAAAGAGTAGCCTGCTTCAGAAAAATCTGACATAGTTGGGTACATTCTGCTGCTGTTCCTTGTGGTAAAGGCGAATCACCAACCCAGTGGGCTGTCACAGTCATATAATCTTTAGTTTGCCCAGTACTGCTTGTCCATATCTGTGGTTAAGTGTACAGTAGGTAGCTGTAGCCCAATAATTACATTTTTACAAAGATTCTGGTAGAGGTGAGGAATAGCTTTTCTAGTAAAATGGTGTCATGATGGAATTTGGTAACGGGGACATAAGAGCTCAATTAACTGTCTAAAACCAGCTGCATTAATAGGGGATATTGGACGCAGATCTAATACTAGCATAGTTGCCATGGCGTCTGTGATCCGCTTTGCGACTGGGTGACAGCTTTCATACTTGCTTCCTCTTGCAAAGGATTGTTTAACAGTCAATTGTTTTAAACTACTAGTAGTCTTCTTCTTGGTCTGCTTCTGGGATGAAGATCCACCCCAGCAGTAGCAGCAGCAGCATGGGCACTAACGCTAAAGAATTCTACTGAGGAATTCTGGATTGTGGAGGAGTCATCTAGCCCTAGCAACTTGGATGTAGGACTAACTCTGATCGTTAGTGAGGATATTGATGAGGATGTTGTTGCGGGTGTAGATTGCAGGTGCCGGGATCTAGGTGTGCGAAGGGAGCTTTGCTAATGGTGGACTGCTTGTTGTCATATTTTGAGAATAAGTTTCAGATTTTCCCAATTGCTTCCCATGAACTCTCTTCAAATGGCGTAACATGGATGAGGTTCCTAGATGGTTAAGGTCCCTACCTCTACTGACTGTGGCTTTACAAACGCTAAAAAAGGCTAGACAACTGTTGTCAGGATTTGGGTAAAAATAATTCCACACATAAGAGGTGGATTTTATGGTTTTATGCCCAGGAATGACAATGGCTTTCTTCTTATCACTGGCAAGAAATGTTTCCACTGGTGCAAGACTTACACAAACAACATCATCGTTATCAACACCCTCATTAAAGCAACAGAAATATCCTCTCTCATCCTGTTGCAATTCAAAAGTGGCATCCTCAGTCATGATAGTAATCCCTCTACGTCATCTGCTAAAGCCTATGTTAAAGTGCATAGTGGTTTTAAGTCAGGGAATTTTTTTTTAAAAAACAGGTTTTACCTTGGTAAAGAAAAAAAAACACCTGTAATCAAGGCAAAGTTAACTGCAGAAAAAAAAAAATTGCCAACATGCCATTCTACACACGCAGTGGCAAGAAAAGAATCATGCTTCCCCTTTCTGTATGAGTGCTAGTTCTGCAACTGTCGTTGAGGCATCTTCTTGTAAGGTCAGTTATGATGATTAAAGACTTTGTCATTCTGACTCAAAAAGTGGTGCCAAAATACTTTTAATTATAAAAGTCGAGCTGGAAGAAAACAGTAAGGCATTAGAAGAAACTGTATGTTCAGATTCAGAAATGACACAAATCCCTGAGGCGAGTCTATCCACGAGTGCTATGTGTAAGCCTGACCTTTCTGACACTGTACTCATATAGAAGACTCCTTTCAGCATTTCTGCTGATGTGTGGATGAGCAGCCGAAGTGCAACTGGTGATACACAAATTGAGGAACATACATCCTGTGTTATATATCATATGAATGCCCAATATGTAAAATAAATCTAAAAAATTTCAATTTCTCACAATGCCATATTTTTCATTTTTTTTAAATAAATCTCAAAAATTGTTTTTACTGTTGTTAATAAATCCCCAAAGTTTTATTTTGGGATCATGATGGGATCGTCTGCTACAAGAACTTTCAATTTGAGTGATTCGTGAAAATTGTATTAATTGAGACACTACACGTCTTAGGAAGTCAACAAAACAAGATTTTTTTTCTAGTTCACTTCATTAGAGGAATGCACAGTCCTCTGCAAGTGTGTGTGGGGACGAGATTCTACAGACAGCGCCTGCTCCCACTTCTGCGCAGGTGTGCAAACTTAAGTGGAAAGTAAAAATAAACCTATTTATTAGGATAGACTAATGGCATAATTTAAAGCGGCTTGCTTGAATGTTCATATGTTATTTTTTTCTTTACTGCATAATAGTGTCTTAAGCTCTCTCTTGCTTGCCTGGGAGAGATGACTGTATACAGAGCGCAATGCTGTCTCCCAGGTTTCCTTCAGTTCCCCCAGCATGAACTGTGACATACACTGGAAACTGAACTGGAAGCAAGCCAAGGACAGTCTGAAATGTCCACATAGAAAGTGAGTTTGATTGCCACTCCTGAACCGGATTCCTCTACTGTATGCAATCACAGTTACAATGCTGAGCAGTTGAAAACCTGCCCTGAATAGAGCAAAGTACATAAAGAGCGCATTCAATACAATTATTTTTTACAAACCCTATTTTTTTTGCTGACTAGATCAGCCGCAAAGCAATATGTAGTAACACCAAAAAAGTAACATCATAAAAAAAAGTAACAAAATAAGCATAAAAATACTAACATGCTAATGTTACACTGCAAACATATGTAACAGAAAATATAGCTAAATTGTGGAAAAAATACTTTTACTAGTTTTGAGATATGTGATTACAGTGTTGTGCAAACACTTTAATACTTAATAAGTTTGGTTAGTCCACATGAGGGCAACAATTACATTTTCTTAACCATTAGTAGTCTCTATATTTTACTATGCATATTCCCACTCAATAAATTGGTGTTTAATAATTCCTGACATACTGCTTCTCATGGTTATATGCACCTTCAGCGTGAATACAATATTAGTCAGCTAAATTGTACAGGTAACACATCAACTGTAATTAAAGCTACAGTAGATGATCCTCAGGGAAACAAGTTTAAAGCTTGGAAACAAGATGACAAAATGTGTGAATTTTAGAAAGGTTGAAAAGCTCCCTCTTGGCCCTAAGAACCCCTTATTAACGTTAGACAGGGGGAAAAAATCTGATTTTTTTTTTTAACTTAAAAATGTTTCCGCTTTAAAGTGCTAAATGAGTTTTACAAGCTGCTAAATGATTAAATATGTCATTTCCAGCCTCCTTTGCCTTAGAGCAATAATTATGCAAGTATATATTTCCAGCATCTTTCTGAGCAAAAATACAGTGCTGTGTGCTTCTGGGGCTGTTGGTAACTACACTGGTTCAAGGATTCGATTTCATACAATTAGAAAGACTTTGCAACTCTCAATACTACGACATCCAAGGAACACAGATCTGACTATGTCCATCATGTGCTACTTTAAGACGTGTAATTGTTTCAGTCATTGCTATTTTTGAGCCATCAAATGATTTGTATCTTGGGTATCAGAAGTGACCTAAACATGCATGACATACTGCTTACATTATGGTCAGTCTTTGCCATACTTGCCAACTCTCCCGGAATGTCCGGGAGACTCCCGCATTTTGCGAGAGTCTCACGGACTCACGGGAGAGTGTGGCAATCTCCCGCATCTGGAGAATTCTGTCCACTTCCTAGTGAAGTGGGTAGAATTAGGTCCTAAACGCCGCGATTCATTTGGCCCCGCCCCCCGCTGTCAAATGACGTGTTTGTGTCATTACATCATGGGGTTGGGTCCAAAATTAAGCACATTTTGGAGCCCCTCCCCCGTCACGCCCACCTCCTCTGCAGGCTCCCAGAATTGAAGATCATAAAGTTGGTAAGTATGGTCTTTGCAGATATGCTCTGTAAAGGAGAATCCAAGCATAAGAATGAGCGGGAAACACATTAAAGACAGAGTGATGATGCGTGTATAGCTCTATGGTACAGCAGGCAGGGGCAATCTACAACCAGGGACAGATAGTGGCCACCAAGATGTGCCCCTAGGCGAACAAACACAAAACACTGCCTCCCATATGAAACCAGTGTTCTACACGAGCAGACACATGTAATGAAAGTATGTGCTCAAGAAGAAAGAACAACGCCCTTTAAGGTATTGTTTATTTCTGAAAGTATCAATTGCATTAAGTAAAACTATTTCACAGCCTTAGAAAAGTGAAACCCTACCTACCTAATAAATCTTGTAGCATAATTAAAATGGATTGCTTAAACACATTTCCCGAGAGATATCAGCAATCGATGGTTGTGAGTGTATGGGTTATTATTTACATGAAACAACATTAACTAAAAGGTCTCACATGGTTTGCAGTGTAGCATAGTAAGTGGACATAAATTGGAAATACCTGGAAGAATGAAGGATGCCAAGCTTAATGAAAGCAAAACATACACATAGGTGCTAATCACACAAATAACGTTCCAACATGGTTAAGGGGCATTTATAAAAATGCTGGACAGGGTCAGTTGCTTATAATTAGGTCTACTCGTGCAGCCACGCTAGCCATAAGTGACTTTAAAAGAGGGGTGACTGTTGGGGTGAGTTTGGCAGGAGCATCAGTGACCAAGTAAGCTCAAGTTGCTCCTATTTTACAAACAACAGTGTCTAAGGTGATGTCAGTATGGAATTCCAAGGGAAAAACTTCATTATTATTATTATTGTAGATCTGTAAGGTGCCACAGTGCCCCACAGCACCGAACAGTAGGGAAAATAGTACATACATACAACAGAAACATACAAGGTAGACAAAATAATGGTCAGTCATGCAGACATGAAAACAAAGGGTATGAGCAGCAGTTGACTGATTTTCTTGTGGAACAATGGTGCTGAATCCCACAATTTCAGACATTGGTAGACTCAATGCCATGGCGGATGCAGGCCTGTCCTGGAGGCAACACCCTATGAAGTAACTTTATATTGGTGCTTCCATTTTTCTTGCCCCTACCTGACACAGCAAGACACTACAGGAAAGGAATTTGAGATAGTGGCATAGTTTTCACACTGTCAGCTTGTTCAAGTATGATACACACATATGCGACATGCAAATCAATTCCAAATCACTGCAGGGAATGAAAAGTTCTGATTTAAGTGCATAGAAGAAATAAGTAGTGTGATAACAAGACAAGTCAAGAAACACAAAAGACTCTGACTGATTATAGGCTGATGCATGCCATATGTAATCATTTATGAATCTACATGTACATTTTTTCCATTTACAAATTCAATAGACAAGCCATAATTCACCTACATAGAAGCATCATAGTAACAGTACTTACAGGTATGCAATACTCCACCATCGGGTGATGCAACTTATGACCTTTTGCAGTCCTTCCAGAGAAGAAACAGCTTTGACAAACATCATAGTTGAAATGTTTCAAACTCCGATACCTAAAATAATTAAAAAATATACATATAGAAATGTTGCTTAATAATACTGTACATTATTTTTATAAATTTTTCCACATGACCTCTGCAAATCAATATTGTAGCAAACAATACTTTCCTAATATAAGCTGTAGTTTCTACATATTTGCTTACTAAGGTCCCAATTCAACAAACAATAAATCAAGTGGCATCACATTAATATCCAAACCTCTCATAACTGCCATCATGTATTGGCTTAAAATTGTAAAGAAAGCACAAGTATAACAAAATAATACTAAGTTAATTGATATAGTACATGGAATGGGAAAACATTTTAAAGATAGGATAATGCACAATGTTCTGTAAATTCTAATGATATTAGAAGTCAAGATGGTAATTCGTGACCTGATAATGGCTCAGACTGAGCACTTTTATAAAGTTCATGGAAATCCAAGATTTACTTCAGTAATCCCTAATAATTTACAGTATGTGGCGCACTATTTTTTATTATGAACTCACCCATTATGAGCAATAACATCCAAACGTACCGTTTATACAGATATTATTTACAGGAGTTTATGCATATGATAGCATCAATTATGTATTATATCATTATAGTCATCAAGTTATACCTGTATTGGTGTTAACATAAATACTTAAGTGATAGCATCACTAAGCACTTTTTATAATACATATACAGTTTTAATGTATTTTTTTTTATTTATTTATTTTAAACACCAGTGGGTAACCAGCCTTAGACACTTTATCCTTTAATTTGGCATGTAAATTTAGTGTCAAATGTTGAGAGCAATGTTATTAACTTCGTCACATGAGCAGCAAGAGCTTGAGGAATGAGTGCCTAAAAGTTTAAGACGAAGGATGCAGTAGATTGTTAACACATATAAAATATCACATAATGTGCAGTAGATTTAATAAATATAGCTTGCTAAGTAACATTTTAGTACTTTTCCTTTTACACGGAAAACACATCTTCAATGTAATTTGATCAACCATCTTTATTGGCTTGCTGCTGAAAGGTCTAATTTTTAATACTGCAATCTATGGCCCAGGAGAATGCACAGAAATAAAATAATACGCATTTTCTATGTAACTCACTAAAAATCCAATTTGCAGCTTGTGTTTGTCTATGCATAGGATACTATTTTATGGAACGTACTAGAACTAGCTGTAATAAGCTTCTCTCTAAAGTATTTACTGTGAAAGAACAGAACGGGCATCTGCAAACAGTGAAGATCATCCTAGATGCAAACATTAGTTCCGATATTCAGCTGTAATAAGTTATAATAAGATAGGGTAGATTTACTAAACCTTCTAAAAAGGAAAAGTGGAAGTGTTGCCCATAGCAACCAATCAGATTATATCTATTATACCGTGTGGTGGCAAACAGCAGGGAACAGTACGTAGGGGACAGTCTGGTGCAATGTTTGGGGGCACCAGTAAGTACCATTTATGGAGGAATAGGGTAGTTCACTATTTGAGGGTTGGTGCCAAGTGTGGTATAATGTGTTGATTATAAACTGGTATAATGTGTTGCATATAATTTACTGGTATTTGAATTGTATTTTGACAGCTGCTGTGTATTATGCTGCTCAATATTAGGTATGCTATGTCACCTATCAGTCTGCACAGACACAGACATTTTGTTTTTGAATTGCTCACAGTTTTTTAATTAAAAATGTGCCCTGGTTCCTAACGTATGAAGTTATTTGTCTTACTGGACAGTCACAAAGGAACAGGCAGAACGCAGGGATTAATAAAGCCTAAATTACCATATGTAAATTTGCCATTTTGATTTTAGAACTATGCAAGCTTTCATGTGGGCCGTTTATAATTGTTAGCTCTAAAGTTGTTATATATCCAAATGGCTGATTATACTTGTCCATTTTAGATAGGGGCAGGCAGCATGTTTCAGGATGTCACCATGACTTGACTTCTGCTATCTGTCACAAGCTTGGTTAGACTGATAGCTACTTGCTAGTATTGACACAGCTAAACTTGGAGGCGTGGCGTCTAACACACCTCTGCTGTTAGCGAGGGACCCACGCAAGGCAGTATGGGTTTTGCTGCAAGAGACGTGCAAGTTGCAGTTCTCCAAGCCAGACATCAACGAGGTAACGGGTGAATAGGCGTAGTCGTACTGTCCAAGGGCAAGCCGTGCGGGATGCAACGTACAAGGGGTTAAACCAACAGGGCAGTCAGGAAGACAGGAGTAAGATACCAAGAGACAGATGCAGCACAAGGGAGAATCCAAGATCAGGGTCAAGAGTAGCCGGGTCAGAAGCCGGAAAGTCAGTCAGTAAGCAGGAATAGAACCTGGAGCGCTGGAGCATGAGGGGACCTGATAACTCTAGCACCCTATTGGTGTCAGAGCCTCCTATTAATAGAGGGAGCAGGAGGCTGATTAGCCAATTGATAATTAGGTGGTAAGAGGGTAGCTGACCGCCGATAATGAAGGTCAATAGCGTCCCATTGCCTAGCAATGAGATGCGGAAGTAACTGGGCATGCACCCGCTGGACGCCGGCCCGGACAGAGAGGAAGCGTCCCGTTGCTAGCCAAGAGTAGGGAAAGGAGAGGGAGAATACCTTTCTGTCGATTCCACTCACACTGTCAGCAGGGAGGAGCCACTTGGTAGCTAGGAGGTGAAGTGAGATCCTTATCACTGCTGCCCTTAGAAATATTCTAGTCTAGGTACTAATGTATCAATATTTAGTTAAAACTATATTGGTTTTGCAGAGGTCTTGTTGAATAAAAAGAAGGGTAGTCAAAAGTTACTGTTTAGTAAACTCAAGTATATTACCATTTGTAAAGATGATCTGGCAACTAGAGACACATTTAACTTTGTTAAACAAGCGGTTTCCAGTTATTGTTAGCAATATATATATATTCAGAGAACGAATGTTTATCATGTACGAAAATGAATGCCAATATATTCTTAAGATTATTTGTATGAAGTAAAACTGAAATCTTTTTCTTCCCTGTAATATGATCACCTTTGGAGATATGTAACTATTTCTACATAATAATTTGGATTAATTTGATTTGCCATCATGACTGTTTGAAGATGCCTGTAATCTTACAAAAATACCTTAACATAGCAGATTTAGTTTCACCTACCTGAACCCTACAATAGGACATTCTTTGCAGATATTACACTTGGCTTGATGCTTAGCGGTTTCAGCGGCTGCCACTCTGTGTAACACAGGCATCCACACCATGGACTGAGGCTCCAAACGCATCCATTCAATGAATTGTTTCACATTGATCTCTGGCTTATTTTGAGCCTATAGAGATAAAATTACATCACACTAAGTTACAGCATTCCAGATCTTAGGTAAAGTTCTACTCATCATCATCATCATCATCATCTATTTCTATAGCGCCATTAATTCGGCAGCGCTGTACAGAGAACGCATTCGCATTGTTCCCTGCCCCATTGAAGCTTACAATCTAAATTCCCTTATATACATGCACACACAGACAGACAGAGACAGAGAATAGGGTCAATTTTGATAGCAGCCAATTAAACTACTAATATGTTTTTGGATTGTGGGAGGAATCCGGAGCACCCGGAGGAAACCCACGCAAACACAGGGAGAACATACAAACTCCACACAGATAAGGCCATGCTCTCAAATTTATAGGCCTCGGTAAAACTGTCCTCTCCTGGTTTTCCTCTTACTTCACCAACTGCTCCTTTTCTGTCTCTACACATGACTCCCAAGTCCTCCCTTCTTCCCTCACCTGTCGAAGTTCACAAAGGTTCTGTTCTTGGCACCCTGGTCTTCTCTCTCTACACCTCCTCCTTTGGTGACCTCTTTCACTCCTTTGGCCCCCAGTACTATCTCTATAGATGATACCCAAATCTATCTTTCATCCCCTGACCTCTCCCCTTCCAGTACAACTCGTGTCTCCAGCTGTCTCTCTCCAATTTCATCTTGGATGTTCCAATGCTTTTTTAAACCCTCGCTTTCCAAGATCTCAATCAATCCCCCCTCCTACATCTTCAAGATCATTTCTACCTACACTCCATGCCATCCCCTCCATTCTGCCAATGACCGCCACCTCACTAATTCATTGATATGCCGAGCTGCTCTCCAGCTGTGGAACAATCTCCTATGCCGTATCAGGTTAGCCTCTAGTCTCAAAGGCTTCAAGCGTGACTTAAGACGCATTTCTTTATTGAGGCCTATCCTCCTTTGTCTTGGTTTTCACCCCCACTGCCCTAATCAATACCACGCTAGTTGTGTCTCCCCCTTTCCTTTAGAATGTAAGCTCTGAAGAGCATGGCCCTCATTTTGTTCTCATTCTAATACTCCATCACCCTCTATACCTCTTGGCCTGCTTCCCTAGCCCTGTTTTCTTAAGCTCAGAACTACTTCACACTGGACACTACCATCAATCTCACTCACTGCCATTTAAAATAATTTGATCTGCATTAATGGCTGTATATTTGTTTATTCATAATGTCTAGTCTTTGTATTTTGCTCTTCATGTAATGTGTTATGGATCACTGCTTTCTGTATGTCATGTACTGTGCTGCAGACCTTTTGTGGTACCTTAGAAATAAAAGATAATAATAATGATAATAATAAAAATAATAATAACAATAATAATAATTGTGAGGACATGGGGTGCTACTGGACTGAAGACTTTTTATTCATTACCCATTTCACACAGTTTAATGTACTTTTTAATCCTTGTCTAATCCAGTCTACGTATATACACCAGATCATTGGTGTATTATGTGTATTATTATTTCATGTAATTAGATACATTTTGTCCTTGCTATTACCTGCAATATTGAATGTATTATAAATAGAAAGAATATTGCCATATTGTCTGAAAATAACAGGACAGCAGAAGTTATTTTGCTTGTGTTAGTTAAGGTAATTACCATTTGTCTCAAATGTCCATTGTTGTGAGGTGTGGCTTAGATCTGAGGCAAACAACAGGAGGACACCTTTACAGGCACTTGCAACATGTAAGGGTGGATGGCAGAAAAGCCCAAGGACTTAGGGACTCTGGGGCAGCCATTACCCTGGTACGGCCCGAGTTGGTGGATTCCAGAAGAATTATCCTCAACAAGAACTTTAATGTTAGGATGGTGGATGGGCAGAGATTCCAACAGCCCAAGTCCAGTTGCATTTGGGCCATTGTAACAACTTGGTGGAAATTGGAGTTATGGCAGGAATGTCCAATGAGGTGATTTTGGGCAATAATTTAGGGCAAGACATTGCAAATTATTTTGTTGGAAAAGATGCCCATAGAAAGACGAGCCCCAGGCAGAGGAAGAACATCCACCTCTACAAGCCAGTGACAACCGGGTGTCAGCAAACTCTTTTCCAGTGGGAACATCTGGGGTATGTTAGACTTCTCACCTCCTAGTTCAGCAGCACTAATATCAGTTAGTGGTTTCTGAGCATCTTGAATCCTCTGCGCTCTCCAAAGCCTGACATTTACCAGGGGAACAGATGGCACCAGAATGCACTATGGGAAGAAGACAAGCTGGCGGAGGCATTGTGATTCTCTGGGCAATCTTCTGCTGGGAAACCATGGATCCTGGCATTCATGTGGATGTTACGTTGACACGTACCACCTACCTAAACATTGCTGCAGATCAAGCACACCCCTTCATGGCAATGGTATTCCCTTTCAGCAGGATAATGCGTCCTGCTACACTGCAGAAATTGTTCAGGAATGGTTTGATGAACATGACAAAGAGTTGAAGGTGTTGACTTTTTGGCCTCCAAATTTCGCAGATTTCAATCCGATCAAGCATCTGTGGGATATGCTGGAAAAACAAGTCCAATCCATGGAGGCCCCACCTCGCAATTTACAGGACTTAAAGGATCTGCTGCTAACGACTTGGTGTCAGATACCACAGGACGCCTTCAGAGGTCTTGTGTAGTCCATGTCTGTACGGGTCAGAGATATTTTGGCGGCATAAGGCAGGTAGTTTTAATGTTGTGTGGTATATGCATCTGGAGCAAGGATACAGCAGTTATTATTATCAACGTGTATCTGATCAATAATTGCATCCAGTGATGATCATTATCTTCAAATATTGAGAATGATGGGTTCCGTGTCTTTCACATCTTTAAAAACACATGCACCCCTATCCCCCCTAAATCAATACACAGCACCAGCATAAGACAACCTGGGCTTGTTCCCCCTAAAGTAGGACTATGACAGTTGGGTATATATTTTGTAAGCAGGTCAGACCCAAGGACCCTTGGAACCCATGATTAGTGGACAGTGAGACGCCAGCTACTTTACATCCAGTTTTGCTATCAGACATAACATGATTCTCTACAGCAGACCTGATTTTTGCTAGGCATTTACTCTCTATGGGGGTTATTTTGGCAGCATATTGTATGATTTGATGGTTCATTAACTGTTTTAATAAAAAAAAAGTTCTGTTCCTCAAAGTGAACAATTATTTCTGTGTTTAAATTAGCCCAAGTGAGACTCACTTTTTAGTGGAACCACCAATTTAATAATTTGGGGCACAGGAACAGGAAACACACCCATTTTTATTAGTGCTTAAAGCATAATGTAATGACCACAAATGTACTGGGACCTGCAGCCACCAATCAAACATTTAATTCCACTCGTCAAATTATCACTAACTGACCAAGCTTCATATATAGTGGTTATGTGTTAAACCACATGTGTGATAATTGTTATAACATCAGCCTCTCAATCTCCTGAGTTGATGACATCACAATATGCTAAGACATCACAGAGGCATCACATGCTCATCACTGGCTAATCTTTGTCAGATTGAGTTGTATCTGGTGTTGAGAGGAAGCAGTTTATAGTTATCAGAGATATTTTTACCGAAAGGTGAGAGATAGTAGTCGAATTTAACACCCTGAAGTACTTTTATCCAGCGGTGAAAAGTAGCAGATCATTGTTACACACCTGAGGTCAACATGTCACAAGTAGTGGTAAGTGATGTTATTTCTCTACTTAATATGTTCTACATAACGTTACCTCTGCTTTACAGGTTACGTATCTTGCTCCTTTCAATAACCTATTTATTCTATGCTCTGAGCAGTAGGTAATTTAAAAATGGGGTAGGTAAGGCAGGGAAGACACATTTTGTAGGTATTTGGGGTGACCATCATTTACACATTCTTGCACTGGTGTACACAGAGAGGTTTATGTTACGCTGATTACATATTGCGTTGCTGGCATATAATACGCATTTTTACTTACGCGCAAGAGCAAAAAGTATTAGTTGAGAAACGTGTGGTTTATGCGCATGCTCAGATGTAAGAAAGTGTATTGCACGCCAACAACGCGGTTTGTGTTAAACTCAACGTGAGCCCCATAAAGCATAAGAGCCATATATAATGCATGACCTGGTAAACTAAAGAAGGAATGTTGTGGATTTTATATGTTTTGGGTGGATTTTATAAATTTATTTTCAACTCTTTTATTTATTTATAAATAAAAGAGTTAAAAATACTGTCGGACAACTACCCTCACCTAATACTGGTTACTATGTGTCTATGTGTTAACCACATGTGTGATAACTGCACCATGTTATAACATCAGCCTCTCACTCTCCTGGGTTGATGACATCACAATATGCTAAGACATCACAGAGTCACCACATGCTCATCACTGGCTAATCTTTGTTAGATTGAGTTGTATCTGGTGTTGAGAGGAAGCAGTTTATAGTTGTCAGAGATATTTTTACCGAGAGGTGAGAGATAGTAGTCGAATTTAACACCCTGAAGTTGACATGTCACAAGTAGTGGTAAGTGATGTTATCTCTCCACTTAAGATGTTCTACATAACGCTACCTCCGCCTTACAGGTTACACATCTTGCTGCTCTAACCTATTTATTCTATGCTTTGATCAGTAGATAATTTACTCTTAGTACTTCTACCTTCTTATCCCGAGTGTTGACCCATTCATGACCAATTCTTACATTTTACTGATCTGCCAGTTTTATACATGTTTTATTCCTTAGTCTACACTAGTAACAGTTCTATCGGTTCAAAACAGATAGGGCTTTCTTTAGGTGGTATGAGAATACATTAGATTTGAAATATACACTGTTTTATTTCATGGGCCTTATATGGACAAATAATAAGAACAGTAAACTTTTTCCATGATTCTTCCCAAATTAACTTTCACCCAATTATTCACACTAAAATGTAGCTATCTAATTCTGCCAAGCATAGCAATACCAGTTAATAGCAATTTATACACAGGTCTGACATTGTGATAGGAACATGATACACTCACTGTTCTGCCAGGTGGGAGGAGTAGCATTAGTGTCTACATATAATAGTCTCCCTTAATATATATATATATATATATATATATAATACTTTCCCTAAATGAATAAGTATAAGGAATAAGTAATTGATTTGCTAAATTCCAGATGAATGTATTAAAGTGCAGCTTATCTCCTTTCCCATCAGAAACTCCCAAAAATCAGGCTACCGGAGGACTTGGTTGAGGAGGGGCAGCGCATCATGAAGCTTGCCCCACTGCACCACTACAAGCCTGGCCCTATTACACAGGACATGATTCCGGAACTCACGTAAGTGCCGTATGATAGTGGATATATAAAAAGTGCACATTTGTAAATAATTGGGGGTAGGGCCAGGACAGTGAAGTCAAATGATGGGGGCTGGGGTCAATGTAGGCATTTTTTGGGTGGAACCATTGTGTGTAACACTTATGCATTCTTGCTCTGGTTTATTACAATCATACAGAATGCAAAAGTGTCACAAAAAATGTATAACATGATCTCATCACTCTTGGAGAAGGGTTACAAAAGGAATTAGAAGCTTTTATATCTGTCTTCTGTTCACAATTATTTGTTTATTCTAAAGATGTATGTTTTTATGCTGGCTACGCTGCACACAGTGAGGGAAGAGTCTGATTATTATCTGTGTCTAATAGCAGCTTGCGTGCGCAGCGCTTTTACACTTTCATAAATGATCTCTTACTGTTTAAAGACCAGACCACAACCCACAAATAACACTTTTCGTGGGAGAGTAGGGATCCCTGGCATGCAGAAAGGGTGTGGCCTTGAAGAGTAGGGGTGTGGCCACAACCACATTAAAGTGGCATGGGCCCGAGACAGTTTTTATATTATGCAATTTTGGAAGGTATGGCTTTAGCATGAAGGGGAAAAATCACTGCTGAGCCTGTAACATTACACGTCCTGTGCTTGTTATTGCTGTACTCACTGCCTGTATAGCCATTTAAATTCTATGTATGACTGTGTATAACATAAAACCTATTTACCCCATATGCAGCTTGCCCCGGGAGAGAGAGATCGCCAAACTACTCCCATTTACAAATGAGGAAAAGTGGTTGGATTATATGAAAAGGTCAAAAAAGGCCATCGTGGTAAGAATCTATTCTCAAATGCTTGCAGAGAGACTTGTCACAGAGTCACCGTCATAATGAGGCAAAGAGAGATTATACTGTAACATTATATTGTACATTAAGGAACAAGTGGTCATTACACATTTCTCATAGATGTTTTAGTAAAGCAATAAGAGGAGTTAGGAAGGTCTTTAAGTTACTCCCAAAAGACAACATACAAATTAGCTACTCCTATTCAGGAAAACAGACTTCTGCACATGTAATTTACATAGACCCCTTTGAGTCATGCTTTACCCACTAGGTCTTAGAATGTGACACAGGCTTGTGCTGAGACAGAATTTCCACGTATAAGATATCGCTGTAGATTCATATGCTGAGCAGACAATCGTGTCCTGCACTGATGAGCTCTAACAATGGTGACATTCTTTTTATTTGATCTGAAAGATGCATCCCAGAAGTTTGTTCTCCTGCACAGGAGTCACTTGGTTATTACTTCACAGATTTCCCCTGTGTTTAAGTAACAGCTGCTACTTCTCTGCTTCACTAATCTATTCAGCCATCAAATATGCCCAAGCTGTACATTGCACTGCCCACAATACATGCAGCGACCTGACACACAGCTCTGCTGAACTGTCTGACAGTTTTCTTTTCTCTCATTAAAGACAAAAACACCCCTAACCCTCAACCCAGCCCCACAACTCATACAATCAAACTAAAAAGTTCTTTACACCACAGTAGAATTGGTAATAAAAATACTAACATTGGTATTTTCATTGTGAAGAACTACTACCCATGTACTAATAGGAATAATGCACCCACTACTGTAACATATACTTCTTCTCAGCGGAACCCTTCTGTGACTTCTTATTCCTTATATTTCACAGTAGGGGTGCAGAACCCCATATATTTATTATTATTTTATTTATAAAGTGTCAGCATGTACCACAGTGCAGAATAGTAGAGAGATGGAACATGCATTCATCACTAAACAGGGTAACATAAGCTGAGAGATAGAATGTAAGGGCTCTTCTCACAAGAGCTTACAGTATAAGAGAAAACAAGGAATTAATACAGAAGGTACAAGTGTTGAGTGTGTGTGTCCTGTGTGTGTGCTAAAAAGCACTACAGAATTTGCTGGCACTATATAAATAAATGTTGATGATGATGATGATGATGATGGATAGAGCCAGGATGTAATACTGGGAGTGCTCATGACTATTTAGTGAACTGGCTGTCCTATAAATATGTATTTTGGGGATGGCAGCAGAGAATATTCTAGATTAAGGGATATAGTACACATAATATGAATGGGACATTATGTGGCGCATGGTAGGGATGGGCAGAGAACGGTTTAGCTATGCGATATGGGAGTTCACCAAAGGGAAGTGTAAAGATTGTGAAGCTTGTGAAAAAAAAAGGGAGAGAATTCCAGAGGACAGGAGCAGCATCAGAGAAGTCTTGTAAGAGGGAATGGCCTGTGGTTACATGATATATTTCTCATATAAAGGTCTATTCTGCCATCCAGTAATTATCTTGAAGAGTAACCAAACATGCTTCAAAAGGACAGATGTATCTGGTAGTCCCAGTTGAGGGTTCTTTTCTCCAGCATGATGCATTTAGTAGTTGTGAGTTTAGAATACTATCATGTGTTTGTCTAAAGAACTGACACTACCTGTTGGTTGATGCCTCTTATATTCCAGGATGCTCTCCAAATAAAAAAAGACTATGAACAACTGGACAGAGCGTACATAATGAGGGAAAGAGACACAATGAAAATAGAAGTCAAACTTCAGGATATCAAAATGAAACAAAAACGTGAACAATTTGCCCAAGAGTATAAAAATTTCCAGGCAGATATTGGAAGGATTTTAAGGTATGGACAATAGGATCTTTTCTAAACCAGATGACAGCAGGTGTGACAGAGTATTGATGTTTGGGTGCAGGTCATCTAATTGTCCTGTCTTATTTTTCCATGCCAGGATCCAGCGAGAAAAAGGGGTAAAAGAACAAGCAGCTAAAATCCAGGCGGTAAAGAGAGAGAGTTACGCAAAACGCCAAGTGTTTCAACCGAAGTGGGATGAGCTACGGTGAGAGTAATGGAAAGAATAGGGCACAATTGAAGAATTATTTTTTAAATATTTAATATTATTATATTTATTTATATGGCGCAGTCTAAAATGATTACTCATTAATATGAGACAGATGTGACACAGCTTATTATTACCAGTGAAACATGGAAACTTTTCCATAAACTACAGAACAACATTGCCCCAGTGGTCAGATAGCCCAGAGAACAAGTCAGAAGTCTTGTTTAGCTCAAAGTTCCCTCAGTACATAAAACACTGTGATATATAACCAATCTTCCATCTTGTTCGGCCATGTCTAAGTCTATGTATTTGTTCTCTTGCAGGGTAACTGGACTTCCGGTCCAAATATGTCCCAAAATTAAATGAAAACCCAAGACGACCAAAAGACCCCAGTTCTGTATTAATAAATAACCTGTTCTAACTGTCATGTGTTTCTTTTCCTTTTACATCACCCATCTATTAGGTTATTGTTATTATCATTATGAATGTTTAGTTTTTATTAGGTAAACCATTTATTTAGGTAGAAAGCAGACAGGAGTCTCACATCTGGTTACCCTACATTATCCACACGGAGGTGATCAGACCTTTAAATCAGTTTAATGGATGAGTACATTATAGGAAATTGGCACTGACGGGAAGGAATCAGACAGGCAGGTATAAACATGAACCCTAAGTGGAGTCTAATAGTTACATGGAGAAATGCCTCTCTTATGAATATGTAACCTTATTTGGCACACGGTACACTGATATAAATGTACCAACTTCCCAAAGGGGAAGATACAAGAACACTAATGTTTAAAAATGGTTCTCGGGCAATCCGCAATATGTGAAAAGTGGAAGAAAAACAAGAATTTTGAAATAAATCCCTGTTTAAACAGGAAATCAATTTCAGAGAGTAATCAAAGCGCTGAGGGAGGGGTTACTGGAAGAAGAGAACAATGTTCTCTCTTGAAAAATATGTTTACACAATGTAGAAATGCATGAACCTAATTACATAAAGCAGTATTAGGAACTCAGGATGCAACTTTACCAACAAATAATCATTACACAAGAGATTCTTACCCTGTTTCTGATAGGACACAAATTAAACATGATCTCACATTAAATTTGTGTCTGCTATAATTTTTGGCCCCTTAATTACAACTATTCTCCTAAAATTAACCAATTATTATGTTTGTGGTTGGCCACAGAAACAGGTACGTGGCTGATGCCCATTCAGAGTAGAATGCCAGCCAACTATTCCCATTAGTTCTGCCACAATCACCACAACTTGACGCAGCAAGCCCTGTACATACCTATATAAATGGATGTCAATGCACAGAAATAGATGTATGATGTCCGTAAACACAGAGCTGTTCCCTACCGCATGTCGGAGAAGGAAATGGCCATCATATCACTACAGTTGTGTTTGGTAGTTGCAGCCATAAAACTGGCATTATGCACAGCAACAGTGAGCGGGTGACTGGACAGGTAAATCCCAATTTGTGCTCCTGATGAAAACATTTACGTCTCTATGAAGGCAAATACAAAACACCACTAATTATATTATTAAATGTATGAGTTGTGTTGTCTACTTGCCAGTACAATAGCTCACCAAAAAAGAAGGTATAACTAGTGCCAATATACAATATATCCCAGGTAGAGTTAGGATGTATTCATCATCATCATCAGTTATTTATATAGCGCCACTAATTCTGCAGCGCTGTACAGAGAACTCATTCACATCAGTCCCTGCCCCATTGGAGTTTACAGTCTAACATCCCTAACATAGACACACACACACAGAGAAAGACTATGGTCAATTTGATAGCAGCCAATTAACCTACTAGTATGTTTTTAGAGTGTGGGAGGAAACCGGAGGAAACCCACGCAAACACGGGGAGAACATACAAACTCCACACAGATAAGGCCATGGTCGGGAATCAAACTCATGACCCCAGTGCTGTGAGACAGAAGTGCTAACCACTAGGCCACCGTGCTACTATGTTATGACAGACTTGAAGCAACACAGCTACAAGTTTATTACGGTACAACGGCTTAAAAATTAAAGACATTTTGTCTATGTACTGTTATACTTAATTCCGTTCATCCAAAAAGGGGTGCGTTGTTTTTTTAAATTTTTCTGACATTCATGCAAAAAAAAATCTACTTATACCCTGGATCCTAATTGCACTGCAAAAGTTGCAGTAACTGTATAACATGATAAACACTATACATACATTGCAATACATAAAATATTAAAGACCAACGATGACGATGAGGTGAGTTTTCAGCCTTGTAGAGAAATGTCCATTTATTAGAAATAGTTTATATTATAGAACAAAAATGAATAGGTTTATAATACGGTAATCAAAGTTTAATACAAATCAGTTAAATAGTCATTTCCTGAGCTATTAATTACTATGCTGACATGGGTAGACAATATGAAATGTCCCCAACCACTAAAAATCACAGATTTAAAAGGTTTTAAATGTACTAATAGCATAATGTGATATATGTGTCTTGACTGACAAACACACTTTCTAAGCATCGAACAGAATTACAAGTTAAGTGATGTAGATTAAAAATGAAATAAAACCCTGAATCATGCTATGTATTTCATTAACAAAAATAACAGCGTCTCATTATATTGTTTTGACAGGTTGGCTCTTTTCTTTAGTGTATTGACTAATCCTGTCTAGGGAAATATTTAGTCACTGGCTAAAAACATATGAAACTGTCTATTGAGCAGACCATAACAAAACAATAAATATAATCAAAGCATGAAATACATTTTCATATAATAAATTGCAAATATGTGTTCAATTTAGTTGTTTACAAAACATCTTCTAAAGAATCTTGTAATGATAATGAATCAGCTATAACAATCAAAACAATATTGTGTGAGTTTAAAATCTTTGAAGAATATGGCCTTCAATTTAATGGACTCTATATCTTTATTCTAAATTTCATGTTATTCATCATTGAAGGTTTGAGTAAATATAGGATGGTGAATTCTATGTTAGTAACATTCAAAATAAGCATAAACAGTTATCTACATCCCTTGATTGAGCTAATTTACAGCAATATATATTACAAGTTAACCCGTGCATGATACTCATGCATTCTAGTCAAATCAAGCTACTTAAGGTGTTAAAAAGGTTCTTGTCATGCATTTGGGGCTAGGCCAGGCCTCCTCAGGGGAAGAGCGTTGCTTCCCGATGCAAGCGCCCTTTTTTAACGTGGTTTTGTCCACATGTCACCACCTCATCATTCTTCTCCATCACCTCATCCTTCATTTTCATCGCCACATCTATCCAGATGTCTATCCAGACACAGGGATCTCTCTCAGCGGTCCTGAGTATCACACTCCTCTCGCTCTGTCACCCCCGGCAACCACCAACCACTCCCCACTGTCACCCCCGGCAACCACCAACCACTCCCAACTGTCACTTCTCCTTCAAGAAATATATATATATATATATATATATATATATATATATATTTTAAATCTTTATAAACACTTTTAACAATTAACAAATTAAATTAACAAATTAAAAACATCTTAGTATACCAAACTTCAGCCCTTTCTGAGGTTTTTTTTCCACACACACTAAGAATTTAGTAGGTCAGTGTATAACTCCGCCCAGCAGGTGGCGCTGCAGCTTGGTTTTATTTTTTCCGCACACACACACACAGACAGACTAACACACGCCACTAGGCATTTATATTATAGATAAACTGTAGCTGCTAGTTGAGTGAAGGATCTCTTGCTGTCAATCAGATTTGTCAATAATGTCACATCACATGCACTTTTATGTATTCAGTTTGTTACTACCAGAGCAGAATGTGTTATGTGTATACAAAAAGAAACCTTGTAAGTGGGCAGAATGCTGTGAAATGTTAATTCACAATCTAAAGAGCTGCAGCTATAAAACAAACCAATTACAAACTAATGTACCAAAATTAAACGCGAGTGCATGAATTAAACATCAACTACACTTGATATTCTGCCAAAAGTGATGAAAGTGCAGGATGTTTGCGCATTTCTTCTGAAAACTAAATAGCCTAGGAGTTTTAATCTGGCATCTCAGGTAATAGCTATGATTGGCGTACACATTTACATTCTACCTTATTTTACCTTAACTAAGCTTGCAGTGTTGACACAGCATTAATATGGAGTGCAAGCTCTTATGAATCAAAATGAAAGGAGAGTTACACAGGTAAGAAGAAGGTGACCGCTGCCCCTCCTGTCAGCGGCCGTCCCTCAGTGTGTGGGCAACATGGGTAATATAGAAACGCTGAATAAGTGACATTAGAATAGGTTCACCTAGTGGAAATATTTTATATTGTGTTATAGGTATAGCTCCTATTTCTCTACATTAACTTCCTATAAACACATTTGAGATTAAACATTTTATTCCATGCACATCAAGTGACATTTTTACTTTAGAGTGATATAAAACACAAAGAGAAGCAACACAGTGGAAACTGAGAGCATGCATATTTTATAGTGAATACAGAGGAAAACTCCACAATACAGCACATTAGACCACAATGTGCTCTCAGACTGTTTTACATTTCTCCATTTGCAGATAAATTGTCTTTGCTGATAGTCGTCTGTCATAACATTGATATTCAATGCTTATATGTATGTGCAGCTGTGCACAAAGTGTGCAAAACAAATAGTTCTATCATGGCTCCTATAACAGCATTTCTGACTTGCATGCAAAATTTTCTCTCCTGCCAAAACAATTTACTGCTGCATATAGAGCTAGAAGCAAAGTGCATGGAAGGGAGCATGCTTTTATATAACTATATAACAAAAACAAGACTGCAAATGTATATAGTGTTTAAACAGTTTTCCACCCTCGGGTATCCTTAACTTGCTGTCTTTTATATGACCCCTGCAACTTTTACTAAATATATTGTACACTATGGGCTTCATTTAGAGTCGGACGCAATGTGCGTCTTAGACTTACATGAAAGAGTAGGAGTGGGAGTGTGCCGCAGCTTGGTAGGGTATTTCTAGTGGCATGCAACCCCAGTTGCATCCCACTTGTTATACTCTACCAAGCTGCAACCAGTTCCTGCAGCTAGCTAACAACTTGCGCCACCTGATCCTGTCGCACTTTTTCAGTTTTGTTTACCGTGTGTTCTGCCTGCGCCTTGGGTAGTTTTTGCAGCTGGATGCCCATAGTAGCTGAATTATTCACAGTCACACCTACATAACTCCGTGTTCCACTCTTTCCCTCGTACCGAGATGAAAGCTGTCGCAGTGTCCACTTGTGTCTGAAAAGCAGGCGGACTGCAAGGAGCTGTTGCTTACTGCGCATGCCCCATAAGTGGAAATGTGCAGGATGCGCCTGAAATGGACTTTGCGTCCGACTCTAAATGAGGACCTATGAGTATAATTAGTTGGGGACATTATAGATTTATGAAGCTAATATACCTTATTGCTATTTTTGGGTCATGAAGAACCCCCCCTCTTTGAGGCTACATTGGCATCTGTCACACTGGGTGCAGGTCATTTTGCCTTCCTTTGGATCAACATAAGGAGAGCTTACAAAAGGTTGTACTTGATGGACCTCTGCCTTTTTTCAACCTTATTATGTAACTATGCAATATTGCTTTGCACTCCTAGATTTCCTCCTCTGTGCTTTTCAGATATGTCCATTTATAATGAGACAGAATTATTTATTTTCACGATCCTGGGATACCACAGAAAGTTTCTCTATGAATTCAATTGTGTCCAATGTAAAGCACAGAAGAGTTGTATCATGTCACAGGGAAACGAAAACAAACAACTGCATTTGATAATATATATGTATGGCTGAAAAACACAGACTAAAGCTAGTTAGATAAATCAATTTACTTAGTAAAAGTGTCAGGAGGGTATGACGGCCACTAAACTAAAGATGCCGGAAGGTTAAAACAGTTGTTATTCAACAGCTGAATACAGAGCCATATATTAGGTTTTTTAAAGCTAGCAGTTTAGCATCTCTGAACATGAGAAAAATAACTCTAGTTGGTCATATAAGTCGCTCTTCATATCCAGGTGTATTACATCTTAACGGGACTCAGGATATAGTTTGCCTAGAAGCATTGATTATAAATCTAACTAATAAACTGGTGACTAATGCCCTTAGCAGGGTATTTCATATAAATTACACTGTCGCAACTCATTGTAAGGAACTATGTACCTGTAAATGTAGATCAAGGAATATTCTGAGTCATATCAACTGTGATCACTACAAAAGCAAATGACCTCTGGCATTATGCCTGGACAGTGTCACAAATAAACTGTTGTCTTTTATTACCATTACATGCTATATTAAGAGATATATTAATTCCTATATTATGCAAATATACATTGTCTGTCTATGGAGTACAAAAGGAAATATCAGAGATTCACAACTGTTTTTTGTTGTTATTTAGCTTAAAAAAAAATAATAATAAATACAAACACGATTCAAACTTTAACTCCTCCAAATAATTATCAACATGTTTAACCCGACTATTAAAAATTAAATCAAATAACAATTTGTATTTACAATTTGCATAGCCGAATACTATTATATTTATTTATTTTATATGTAATATACTCATTGATACTTTGAGATCAAATACAGAGAAATAACAAAATGTATCTGATGTAATTCTGATTACTAGATCATAAGTGTAAGTCTAGAGACATATGAAATACATATGCTGCATGGCTGCAGTGCATATACTTGCCATGTAATGAAATGGTAAGACAACTAATAGAATAAACAGGGTGAGCCTCAAAGATCACAACAGTTTTGATCATTTACAAATCAGCCAAAGACTTTATGCTAAGGTGCTTCCTTTCTATGAGAAGTAAGACATATTGTAATATAAATATTGTATGTAGTCTAGAGCCCTAAAGCCATACTAGCTGTAAATCAAAAATTCACCGTCTTCATAACTTATATCTAATTTCACTGATCTTGTTTCTGCACTGCTCTGCAAAACCAGACGCACCAATGCATCTACTCTGTACTTTGCAAGAAATGCCCCCACTCTGCCTATACATCCAATCAGTTTCTTCACAAATGTCATCATACTGGTCTGCAAATCCATGAGCTTTGGCATAAATTTAAGCCCACTAGCGGTGAGGAGCGGTGTAGGACAAAAGTTGATTTTGCACAGGGGATATTTTGTGCTTTGTATAAGGACAAAGACTACAATAATTTATAAGCCCTCATGGAACAAGGAGTTTCTGCAGAAAGTCCATTCACAGTTTGATAGAGAGATGACAGCTAAGTTTATAAGTTAACCTAACCAATAGGTTTTCTACGAAAGGAGATAAGAATCTCAGTGCAGTGTGCAAAGGACAAGCTGGAGCCTGGTAGGGTAGTATCCCAACATGTGAGTCAACATATTTAGCACACATGAGCTCTGAGAGCATATCAAGGGATGGCGTGAATTAAGCTTTTACGCTGCTAAATACATGTTACACACTATTGTGCACAGAGAAATATAATTAATTATGAAGTACATACACTTTATTTACTTACTTCCACGAGTAGTTTAATATTAAGCGCAGAGCAAAACTAGAGCTGTAATTTTAATACTAATGTAAAGTTAATTTAGTGAGCACATAAGTATACAGTAGTTAGAAAAGACCCCAAATATAAGCAAACAGTAAGAATTACTAGGATTACATGAGTAAGAGACATGAAATAGCTGGTTGCTAGCTAGTGCTACAAAATATCTAGCAAAATAATTTCACGACAAGGAAAAGTTCAATACCAACTGACTTAGACATTGGTAAACTACTAATTTTTAGCTGTCATCATACTCGTTATGAACAAAAGATGACAGATCTGATGAACAGAAACTTTACTTAGTTTCCTAAGAGATGATACCTTATAAAATAACCGCCATACATCTGTTTAAACAAGGACAGACCTAATTGTATTATTATGTGAAGACCTTCAAATGTGGGAGCCATGAGCAATGCAATTAGAAACTGATCCTGAAGATAAGTGGCACTTACTATACATGGGGGAAAAAATCCCAGGAAACCTGTCACATGTTATTTCCTACAGCAGACTAATGACTTCTACACAGTTACTGTTCCAGCTGTCCAAGATGAAACCTTAAAGGCAGGAATCTTACATGAGAATTTCCATACTTTAAAATAAGTAAAGCAACGGTACCTACCGGTTGTCTTAAAAAAGTGATAATTATTTAGGTATTATTCATCTTTAGGGAAGAAAATGAATTTTATCCATATAAACATACTGGATTCCTAATGAAGTGATTGTGAAATAGTTTCAGGGTAACATTGCTGGGTTTGCTACACTAAAATGTAAAAAGACTGAGCATTTTTTATGAGAGAGAGGAGGGAGAGAGAGAGAAGAGAGAGAGACAGAGAGAGATAGAGAGCGCTATCTATCTGTCATAGTTCATGCGAGGGTGTTAATTGGCTGGGGGACTTGGCAACAGTCAAGTGTATCCAACTGAAGAGGGCATCCCCAGTATAAGATTTGAGTCGATCATGTGACACTCACATCCAATCCTAGTATGCCCTCTCCAATCAGGTACTAAATGTTGGTAAACCATATGTTTTACATTTTAACCAGACTTGTTTCCCAGTTGTCACATGTTAAATATTGTCTATAGTATTTGTAATTAAACATAATTTCAAACAGCACCCAAGTTTTCACTCACGTTTAATAAAACATTACTTACATGCTGAAAGCAGCTGCGGACGCTTGGCTCAATGTTACTCCCACCAAAAGCTGCCACCTCCCCGAGCTGCCGTGGGATTTGGATAGCATCGTGTAATAGTAATCCTAGTTGTTTCTGGTCACATGTATCTGCTGCTCCAGAAACTTCCTTGAAAAGATCTGTGAACAAGTTGTTGGTACAGTTAGCTCAGAATATTTGACGCTGTTTGTAAAGACAATCAATCAAGAACATTTCTAAAGGCACTAAACAGACAACAAAATACTACAGAGGAGCAATGGTACAATACTAAAACTATGCAGGCTCTCTCTCAAATAAATGAATCACAAAGTACATTTGTTTCAGATCTTATTTTGATGATCATGTAACGCACGTTACATGAATATATGTACAATATCCTGCAAAATATATCCTTTTATCTGGTAACTAGTAATGTCATCACTTATATTTGGAGAGTGGTGAAACAGAATTAACTTTAATTGATATCCCGTGTGGGGTCTATACTTAAGAAACCAATAGCCAATCCGAGCAAAACCACTTTGGATACTTGTGGACAGGGCCCTGGACTGTTTTCTGCACTGCGAATCAAAGGGGCATGCCAAAATTATGTGTGCACACCTTTACTATACTTTTCATGCCCCCAATCCTCCTCTACAGGCATAGTAACTTATGAATGAACGTTACATGGAAAAAAAAAAAAATTCTGTGTATGTGCAGTAAAACAATGCAGAATTGTACGCCTCTAAATGAGGTTGTATGTGCTTTTCTTTGATAAATGCCTTTTTTTTAAATAAATTGACATTGTAGGTTTCTATCCTTTCCAAGGCCTGGGGAAATTGATTAACTTGTAATTTCAAGTAGGGCGAAAGGTACGTAGTTAAAGCAGAAAGCTTGGAGATGTAGCTTTAGCACTTTAAAGCTGACGATACATATTTCACCAGCTAATTTGATTATTTCAGACCTAACTGACCCAAACATTGTGAAATTTGTATGCCTAAAACATCTGGGTCTGCATCACAGAATAATAATCTGATTTGATTGGACGGATCTGAGAATCTAGTCAGCATCATCTTTTGGGTCTGTTGCAAAATGTTCATTCGGCCTGAACATCAGAAATGACCTTGCCTGTGCTATTTGGTCTGTCCGAACAGACCACAGATACATTTTAAGGAAGATTATGCCTAACGACTTGGATGGTATGGAAATATATAACACCTTCGATCAGAAAACGTGTACTGCTACTTGCCAGAAATCAGAGTTTTAGTAAATCTTTAGTCTACAATAGAGGTCTGCAATCTTGTCCTAATACTGTAGTATATATAACTCACAAGCACATATCACAAGCTTCCAATACCAAGTAATACAAAGGCTACTGAGCTTGTCTGGAGAGAGACTGTACATACAAATAGTTTGCATTTCACGGTTGTAGTTACAAGCCAAAAGTTGGATATTTTACACACGCCTCTCCGACTACTTTCTGTAGTCTGACAATGCCAGCTCTTTATTTGTCTGGGAAATGGTTGCCTGTACAGAAGATAGCATATATGTCCTTATATTTTCATGTATAGAGCAGAGGGGGCGCATAATAAACCTGCACGTGGAGATCAAGCTTGTGGTGCAGCTGCAGCTTTTCATTATTGACCTCTCAAAAGAACCTACAGAACCGCAGGTGCTAATGGACAAAAACACATTTCCCATAGGAAGTAACCTTTTCAGTAAACATACTTCTTGAATTTGGCAGTTGATGCAATTAAAAGTGCTTAAAAAAAACCTCATTGGACACACGGTAAAATAAAGAAGCATATGGTAAGAATTAACTGAAACAACATAAAGTGTAAGAAGACACATTAGCTGAACACAATACTGTCAGACATGGATCTATGAACAACATTTACCATTAACCCCTCCATTATTATACACTGAATATTGTAAATTGTCCACTTTAAATAGTGGGTGTATATACAAAATGTATATGTGCGTAATAGGTATATAACTACAGTGCTCCCTCTTTATACCGCTAGTTTAAGACACAGGCCTGAATTGGCATTACAGTAAGGATGGCATTATACATTATTAATATCCTTTATTTATATATAGCATCAACATATTAAGCAGTGTTCTTTAGAGTTTGTTTAATCATTCACACCAGTGGAGCTTACAGTCTCCAACACACAAATCAACGCCTGGGTCAATTATGTCCAAAGCTAATTAATCTATCCGTGAATTTTTGGAGTGTGGGAGGAAACTGGATCACCTGGAGGAAACCCTCGCAAACACCACACAGATGGTACCCTGGTTGGAACTGAGCCCATGGCCCCAGTGCCGTGAGAAGACAATGTCGTAAATAATTATATAAAAAGGCATTGATACATTGTAATTTACCTTTGTGTTAAGAATATAGCTGGTAGGAAGTTAGGGTGTAGTTATAAAGGCGCATTATAAAGAGGGAACACTGCAATTGATTTGTAAACCTATAATAATATGTACAGACATGTAGAATTCTTGAAGCCACAACTGATATGGTATCTTTTCTGTACTTATTTCAATAGCTGGCAATATGTGCATCTGAACATTGAGACACCGAGACTATTGAATCTGTCTTATACAGTCAATTCAGTCAACGATAGAATAATCATTAAAAGAGACATCACACATTTTAACACTTTAGGCTAGTTCCACACTAGTATTATTTATTGGGTGTGCAGGGACCATCGGAGCACGTAGCAACACAATCTCCTACCTGGTTCAGGTCACTCATGCACACCAGGAATAAGAAGACAGTGTGGACCTAGCTTTCAAAACCTGAATATCAATATTGTTTTCAATTAAATTCCTACTGTGCAGCTATCCTAAACATGTGCCAGGCAATGCCATTACAATTGCCATTAATTCTGCAAAACAATCCGAATCAACATGGCTGTGGCGGAGATTAAACTGGAACATAATTATTATAAACTTTTCAATAGCAAGTGATGGGGTGGAAAAAAAAAATAAAGTAAAGAGATTAATGTGTTTACTAGACTTCACTGTAATACAATATAATAGAGAATAAGGAAAGCCATAAACTGCAAAGGTAATGACAGCACAGATTTATCCCCTAGTTATTATCATGTCTGTGAGCTTTGAATTGCATGTGATTATATTGTGACAGACCAAAAAGCGGTTTTCCAAATCTCATTCATTTTAAATAGTTGGAACTGTGAAGGAGAGGACAAATCTATGTATAGAAAGTGTTACAAATCTGTCTGACTCAATGTAACTAAACCGTGTAACATAGCTTGCTGCTCTCCTGGCAGCACCTGAGTAACAACAGAGAAAAACTTTTAAATTAAATATTTATAAGTGCAACTAGATAAAAAGTTACACAAAAATATTTTAAAGTTTTATAAAAAGTAATCTAATAGAACATGGAAATAACGATCAGTGCTGCCAGGTAAATCATATTTAGGGGCTGATTTCATTCGGCCACATTATTCTAGGAATAATGCAGCGCTAATAGTATAACCGTTAATACATTCATTTTAACCTGGATTTTTGCTCTCGGCCCAAGGGCTGCAGGCAAAAATCAGCGTTAAAATGACCGTATTAATGGTAATACAGCGCACTATTTCCGTAGCAACGGTAATAGTGCGTAGACCACGTTATTCCTAGAATAACGCAATGGAATTGAATTGGCCCCTTAGAATCCAACAATTTTATGTTAGTGAATAAATACATAAAACATGTAAATGTAAATAGGAATATGTTTATTTTATGAAATTCAATGAAATTATTTGCAGGGGCCCCTTTATACCTGAACAAACATACATTGTGTTTAGGGGGGGTTCCTGTCTAAAGGAATAGTCATCTTGGATATTAGCTTCTTAAAATGTAATGCTGTTTTATGCTCTAACCAGTCTCCTCTTTCAAACATTTCTCAGACCCCAGATTTTGTCATCTTATCCCATTGGAGGACCAGAGAATGGCCTGGTTCCAGCTGTCCTATAGGGTTTAAGCACCCACCATCACCCTCCCCCTCAACTTCATTACAAGTTTAAAAGTCCAATCACAAACAGCTTTCCACTTTCTGTGCTGGGAATTTCTAGCATGTCAGTAGATTGCAGTACCAGCATGTAG
This sequence comes from Mixophyes fleayi, assembly GCF_038048845.1. Classification (NCBI taxonomy): domain Eukaryota; kingdom Metazoa; phylum Chordata; class Amphibia; order Anura; family Limnodynastidae; genus Mixophyes; species Mixophyes fleayi. The sequence goes on along the minus strand of NC_134404.1, from coordinate 276,290,893 downwards.
GGTAGTAATTATTGTTGTAAGGTGCCACAGTGCTCTGGAGTTCCAGTCAATGGGGAAAACAGAGCATACATGAAACAGGGATATATAACGTAGACTAAATAAGATTAGATGTGAAAACATGGTAGTAAGGTCCCTGCTCATGACAGATTACAATCTAGTGGGAAGAGGTTAGAGCTAAGACAAGAGGAGCGAAGGTGGTAATTGGGACAGTAGCCAGAGTTCTCTAGTGTGAGTAGTAAAGATGGAAGTAGGGAAGGCTCTAGTTGGGATCAGGTCATTCTTGGGTAATGTAGCTTGACAAGAACCCAAGTATCTGCTTTATGTGGCATTGTAAACACAGTAACTTATTTTCTGTGTGTTGTCTCCATGAATCTACATCTTCTAATAATGCTCAATGTGTGCTCTGATTGCAAAATAAGGAACATAACTCAGATCACTCTGTATCATACTTAAGCCATGTAACTAAGTCCCTCAGAAATATTCCTGTACGCACTATGCTTGTATGTAGTATACTTTGTTAAAATATGTAAGTGGATATGTGTATTTTTCCAGTCTATCATTGACTACCTATAACTAACTCTGATTCATTGCCTTTAAAGAATTGCATTTAAATGATAAAGATTCATTCACACATTTTTGAGCTTTGTAAACTCAATTCCTAAAAGTCTAAACGCCTACAAACTAAACATCAAAATTGCGTTGTCCTTGGCATTACACTGTGGCACTCACAGTTTCCCTTGAAATACGATTTGGCTTGTGTGCAGCTATATATGGAAACACAATTATGTATAATGTTCAGAACACATACTATTGTTCATATGTCAATATATAAAGACTTATCTACAAAACCTGAAATCCATGATTGTTAAAATATATAAAATGAATCTATTATACTTACATCTGTATTTTTCTTCCAGCAGTCCCTTAGACAGTGAGATAAGACCAATCTTCAGAGACTGTACTCGGATCTTCCCTGTTCGACCCCTGCAAATCAACACAAGTTCAGTCAGCCTCCTCCGCCCGTCCATAAAACAATTCAATCTATTCCCATAAACAAGGAGAACATGTTTCTTGCTCATTGAGTGGTTATAAAGTACTGTTGAACAAGACAATAACAGTGGTGTATGAACGGCAAAATATCAATGTATGCAGTGCTTTTTAATATACACACATAAGTCTAATTGTACATCGACATAACATCCAAATACTGTTTTTGCTTTTTGAAAAAACCGCCACAAAAATTAACTGAACATTTTTGGGTTTGCAGGTCTGGGTAATCACACACATAGTAAAAATATTAGAGATGTCACTACAAAAAGTCCACCCCACACCAACCCCTTTTTTATTTATTTATTTTTTCTCCTAAACACTGCTTGGTTTAACATTATTTGTGTCTTAATTGACTCATGAGAGTGAGGGGAGAATGGCTCTGCCCTAAAAACATGTAGCACTTTTGTATGGTTGAATGTTTTATTAAATTGGTCAAAATGTGCTTACCAGGGGCGTTGCTAAATTTTTAAAAGCCAAGAGGCCTAGGCCCACAGCCATCTTTAATTAATACTGTTGAAAGATTTATGTGTGTAGGAGACAATTAGGATCTTGTTTACATGCTAGAATGGAGGGATTTTGAGGGAATTGTGTGTTTATGTGGATAAAGTAAATAATGTGCATATACATCCTGGGGTACTGAAAATTAGGAATTACACATAGGAAATCTTTCAGCCATTTTCAATAACACTTCCCATTTCTCAGCAAATTATCACTTCCCATTTCTCAGCAAATTATTCTCTCACATTGTGCCCTACATTATATTATACCTATGACCCCATATAATGTCCTCAACATCACTCCCACATTATACCACCACTGTGTCCTTCCTACTGTACCTCATATTATGTTACCACTGTACCTCATATATCCTAATTATGTCATTTGTGCTACCTCATTGTGCTCAACAATGAAGGTATAATGCCATTATTATGACATCAACATTATGCAATAACATTATACTTTTGAACTGTTAAATTATTCCATTGTTGTTTCCCCAGATTGTCTTCATTGTACCGCCAACATTATGCAATTGCTATGCACCCTCATTTTCCTCACTGTGCTCGCCACATTATGCTTACTCATTGTGTCTCCTCATTTCTACTCTTAATGTATCTAAAATTATATCCTCAGTATGCCATTACTTTGCACCTCAATATACTCTATACTTGTGCCTCAATATTAAGCCCTTTCTCCGTGACCACTGTAGTATAGCTATTTGGTGCCTTCAGAGTATGAAAATATCATGTTTTGAGCCACCAATATACCAGTGTCATTGCTGATCTGCCATTGCCCGATTTTAAAATAGCATCGACAGTTACCTGATAGTGGCAGCAGTTTACTGATTGGCCTCTGGGTAGAAATGAAGAGTGGTGCACCAGATAGTATTGCACAATCTAAGGGCACAATCACAACCAGGAGAATGCAGGCCAGCATAAGTCAACAGTCACACTGGAGCTTACAATCTAGACACACACACACAGACTATCGTCAGTTTAGTCAGAGGTAAATTAACCTGCCAGTATGTTTTTGGACTGTGGGAGGAAACCCAGAACATCCAGAGGAAACCCACGCAAGCATGGGGAAGATTGTACAAACCACAAACAGATAAGGCCCTTCTTGTAATCGAACTCAGGCCCTCAGCACAGTAAGGCTGCAATGCTAACCACTCTACCATTATTCTGCCCAGAAGCCTTTTTTTTCCTTCCTTAAACAGAAAGTTAAGTATACTTTAAGCAAGCAACTAATTTTTCTTAGCTTTCAAATCCTCATCTCCTTTTCAAAAGCTCTCTTTTTGCCAAACAAAAATGGTTGCCAGACAAAGATATAGTCAGCTTGATATACAGACACAGACTGACAGATCTCAACATATCATCTGATGACAGGAAAGGGGTGTCACAATGCAGACAGAGCTCAGCGAAGCATTTCAAGGCCTCTCTACTACAACATGTAGCCATGATACTTTAGAATAATAAATCATTAATACCAGCCTAAAGAAAAAAAACAAGGGAAAAAGATGAATTCTTCTTATAGTCTGCCAGAGTGATTTATATATAAAAAAAAAACACACTTCTGGTTTTCATGGGATTGGTGCTTTAAACTACTGCCTTTGTCTTTTCCATATTTTTTTATTAAATAAATAAGGCATATTCCTATTCACTATTCACTAAACAGCTTGGAATTTTGTAAAGAGCAAAGAACACTGAACGGTTACTTTTTTAAAAGTACTATACAAGTTTCCTGAAATGTGCTTATTAATGTAAAGTATGTTCATTTCAATCAGTTCTGATAAGAAAGCAAAGAAACTGGATATCAGAAGTGTGTTATCCCAGCATCTCTTTAATCAGTTGACATTTCAGGGCTGAATTATCCCCAGTGTATCTTTAAAACAGTGATTTATGCAACATAAAAAACACTATCACACACAGCATGCCAGCATACCACACAGTGAAAGGCAAGAGTGGGTAACATGGTATATCTTTTTGGATAATACAATTCATTAATTCTGCTGCTCTAAGGCTTTGCCTTGTTGCGATCATGCTGTTTTCAAGATTCTTTGAATTCATACAAGCAGAAAGATTTGACAATCAGCAACTGGCACTTAGACAAGGTACGTTTGGGTCCTCGGTGACGACAGCATCATGCTGACAAGACTGTGCTTGATACGTGCAAAGTAAGGTAATGGACTATGATTTTATCAATATGCAATCTTGATATCTCAAATTAAAACACTTGCTGAATATTAAGTAGTGCAAGCTTTATGAATTTCAGGAAATTAAATAACAAGTGGAAAATATGAGCAGGACTGATTTTAAATGCTCAATATAACCAAAGGGGAGAGGAAAAAGCGGACTGCATGTTGGATGCCAAAGACAGGTAATGCTCTAAAGGAAACTATAGAAACAAACAACCCTGGTTGCTCTATTAATACACAAAGGCAAAATGTGCTCGCATCAAGCTTAAAGTGATAATATCTTGTCTCTTTAACTTTTAATAAAATATATGAAATTCGGTCATTCTGTACAGAAATCTGCATATGTGCAATTATTAACAGCTTGACTGAGGTTAAATTACATAATATTCATTAGTTTCAACTAAGCAGTGTCCCTTATTGCTACAATAGTGGATTGTATTGCTGCTATGCAGCGCTAGAATTCAAAGGTCCAAATCTGATCTTGAGCACTACCTGCAGGAGAAATCAGAATGTTCTCCACCCAGTGCTCAGATATTTCTCCCAGGGTCCAAAGACAAACTGCTAGCTTACTCATACTTACCAACTCTCCCGAAATGTCCGGGAGACTGTTGAAATTCAGGTCGGTCTCCTGGAGCCTGTGTATTCTATCTATGATTAGGTCATCATCTGATGTTTGAGGCAGCATGACATTGTAAAGGCCTGTGGTGTGTGATTCCAAAGCTGAGATATCAGGGCCCTCCAAGTAGACTGAGATTGTTGTGGCGTGACCTGTGTTTAAGGTCTGTCAATTTCTCAGAGAGGTCACCTCTGCTTCTAACACATCATAAGTACTTATAAAATTCTTATATAAAGAGATTTATTCCACAATCACCCTACTCAATTATGTGCATATTAGTTAATTTATCACATTTTATGGCTGTTAACATGGTTTGCTTAGTATCGTGAGCAGACCGCTGGGGTCAGGAGGTTATTGCTGGGGTGATCCGGGATTTTATTCTGCCATATTGAAAGGTCCTGGTTCTTGTCAAGCGTATTCTGAAAAAGTGCACTGGCAGAACTGATTTGTCAGCTTTCTGCTTCTATGGACATGGTATATTGTGGTTTTAAGTCTGGAACTCTGAGTTTTTGCAGGGTTTTGGGGTTCTTTGTACTGTTTTAAGGATATCACAGAGCTCCAGGCTGTCAGCACTCAGAAAAGAAGTGCTGGTGACAAATCCTGGCATGCAACCCCGTGCAGTTTTTCTATGATTTACATATTGTTGTAAAAAAGTGAAGTTTTAGTTTAATGAGGAAAAATGACAGGTGTTAGTGACCCCGAAATGGTGCCTTAATGGTAGACTGTTCTCAGCAAAGTCTGTCCTATCCCTTTATCTCCAATGTTTTCGATAATAAAAGAGTACAAGGAAAAAAGTTTTCAGTAAACTGATCCTACGCATCGGGTATCCACTTCATCTCACACCATGCCTGAGATACATGGACCAGTGTTTTAAACAAAGGTTTATTTTCTCACTTAAGAAATATATGTGACCTTAGCTTCTGATTTAACCAGGCTCTTGCTGTGAACACAGCACAGGGCAACCATTAAAGAGAGGATTATGCTAGAGCCGCTGTATTCACAGCACCAGCCACTTCTTTGACAATCAGCAGGGGATACATTTGCTGGAGAAACATCTGGTTCACTTTTATAAGATTAAATTACAGAACCCTAGTTTTAGTTTTTCTTGTTTCCACCGTGTCTAACTTTTATAGGCAGACAAGCTTAAAAGAAAATTATAGCCAAGTTAAAAAATAGATTCCTGATATATTAAAGATTATTTTGCTTCCTTTTGCATTTCTTGGGCTTGAAAATGGTAGTGTTATTAACTGAATTTATAGACATTTTCATACTTGGCCATTAAAGCAGCACAAAGGTGCCATTCACCAGAACCACGGGGGCTGCTACGGCTGCCATTGTTCTCTGAGCTTCGTTATTTCTCTTACAGCCCTGGCCACAAACTGAGTCTGTATGACACAGAAGAGTGTGTGTGAGTGGGAGCACCAATCTGAGGCGGCAATCTTGGTGTAATCCAATTGGTCTTCCCACCTGCAGCCCACCCCTTGTCTGGTGACCAGAAATAACTCCAACGACTATCTGGAAATCCAAATAAATGAGACCTCAGAATATTTTCATAATAAAATAATTTTTGAGATAGGGGATAATTTATTTCTTACTGTAAATAAAGGTATTAGAAGTCCCTTAGGAATTTCCTACTCCCAGTTGATTACTGCCACAGGAACACAGTGTTTATCTTCCCCTTATGTCTGCATGTTGCAGGCAGTGTAAAAGCCAGGTCCTGTCACACTACCACAGATAGGCTCTATGAATGCTTATAGACAGTGTTCATAGAGACTATCCATGATCGTGTGACAGGATCGCAATGTTTATATAGTCTGCGACAAGCGGATGAACACTGGGTTCCAGTAGCAATTATATATTAATATAATAGTTCAGCAGCCATGTTTAAAAAGTTCTTAGATAGACATTGGCACATCCTTGTAAAATGTGAAGGCCTGCAAGACATCTTACCGAATAACCTGAAAATTATATACAGACAAACACTCAACCTCAAGCAAAAACTAGTGAATAACTATGTTGAAGACACAAAAATAACCAAAAGTACTTGGCTAGATGAACACAATGGGGGAAGGGGGGGTTAATTGTCATAGCTGATATGGATCTAAGGCTGCCTAGAGAAAATAACCAAAGGGTCAGAATGAAGTGGTCTCAAATGTAAATAAAAACAAATTTGAGATTAAAGAAAAAAACAGCTGTGAGACTTGGAATTGTGTATCTGTTAGAATGTCCTTGTGGCTTACATTATGTGGGCAGACCATGGAAATAATGAAAATTAGGCAAAATTGACATATGCTAAATATAGCTTAAGTATAGAAACACACTGGGCCTGGTTTATATTCAGACATACATACATTTGTGTGAAATAGCTCTGTGCCTGCTTAGAAACAGACTTACTCCAATGAACGCAATTGCAAGCAATTCGTGTCCGCACATAAATGACACTTACGACTTGAGGGGCAGAACGGGGGATGGAAGGGGCAGGCTAATGTAGGCAGTGTACAGTAAGGGCGCATTCGAGGGCGTTCCAACACAGATGCAGCTGATTTAAGTCCTAGGTTTCTCTAAGCATGCTTGGCTTCAGCCGTATCATTTGCAACAGCTACAGGGCAGGTATAAGTGCTGACTGATAGTGATGACTGACATGGCATAGTCTGTTTTAAAAACTACACGCATGCGTGTCACTAGCTAGTACAGAACATGTGTATGCAACGAAGACAGACAATAAAAATGCATTTTATGTACAATATGCAATGAAAGTATCTTGATTTGTTTTTAATGTAAAAAAAAACTATTTTAAAATCCATATTTATATGAATGTTATACTGTAACAAATAACAGAATATTTTTTTATGTATTCTCATGTGACCTTATATTACACATATGCTTGTGTGTATACTGCACTCTGCTCTGTTTCTTTATATAAGGCAAGTACCTTTTTGGCAGAGTGTACTTATATCCAGATTAAAATCAAAACGCATCTTGATATTCGCTTCAAATTAAATACAGTCAGAACTATGCTCAAGTTCCATGCTCTTTTTAAAACGTAATGTCCGAACTTGAATCAGGCCCATTGTGTGCTGGCACATTTTGATCAAGCTCACAATAGGGATGTCAAATGCCTCAGGTTTACAGGAATATATAACATAATAAAACATGGAGAGGAGGGGATTATGCCAAGAGAATTACACGAAAAGCATTTTTAATATGCAGACTCTCCATACATGCCATCAGATCTCCCCATTTACTCCATACAAGTCAATCAAACCTCCCCACATTCCACTACACTCTCTCTTCCTCCTTCCCTGATTGGATTGTCTGTGACACTGTGACCTCCCTGAATTGGTCAGACGAGGTCACAAGATGCGGCTGCTCTCAGTCAGTCGAGCAGCAGAATGTTTTCTAATCTGCCCCTGCTGGCAATTGGACAACTATACTTTGTTGATGCTCCCTGCCAGGAGCCACATTTCAAAGCTCAAAGAGCCACATATGGCTCTAGAGCCACAGGTTGGCCACCGCTGATCTATTGGGTATGATTTTATCTTTATGCTTTTGTATTTATAAAACTCTCTATTTTTAGACTTTCATTTAAGGCTTAAACAGTTCAGCTAAGGTGTTGATTTAAATTCTACATATTAACAGGGAACACTGAAGACTAAATTCCATCGTCGGAATATGCCCATCTCTACTTTAATATTAATATTAAGCGCAATGCAAAGCCTCTTTATTATGATGTGGGTGGTGGATTCTTCAGCAGAAGGAGAACCTGTGGAACAGTTCTAATGCTGTGCCAATGTACAAACTATGGTGGTGGCAGTAAGAAGGTAGAGGTCTCCCCATAGATTCTGGAAGGAGTTTGGTGGATGTCAGTTAAAGATTTAGAATCTATCATTCTTTCTGTAACTATCCATTTAAAACATTAAGGGGTATATTGACTAAACTGCGGGTTTGAAAAAGTGGGGATATTGCCTATAGCAACCAATCAGATTCTAGCTTTCATTTGTTTAGTACTTTCTACAAAATGACAGCTAGAATATGATTGGTTGCTATAGGCAACATCCCCACTTTTTCAAACCCGCAGCTTAGTAAATCTAGCCCTAAGTCTCTTAGCTGTAATAGTATTTGTACTGTCCCACATTATAACTTTGCACCAAATTTTGGAGTGTTTGTAACACCTTGTGTTACCATTCAAATCTATGGGTAATGCCACCAAGGCCGTAGTGAAAAGAGAAAAACAATTAAGACCAGACCATTCTATATCATTATTATACTAGTATGCTGGTAAATTATACTATAAATGTACATGAGAAGATTATTGGTCTATCGGATGTTTATTCAGCTGCATTTATCAATTATGATGAAATTGATAGCTCTTATTGCCTTTCAGGACTGTTAATGACAATTTTAAAGAAACTTTTTAGATTATGAACACTTAGTTGCCAAGCAATAACTCATGGCATTTCATAATTCTGTATAGTCAATGACCAGAGAGCACTGTACACTCTTTACCTTTCCAAAGCAATGAGTTGCTATTTTAACCGATTGTCAACTATTGCAGTGTTACAAAATCCACAATGTGACTGCTATCTTGACAGCACATCTGCTGTCATCTTGACTGCTATCTTGGACTATACTGCAGCCTGTCAACATGTTCACTTGGAGAAGGGGCTAATTAAATTGCGGGCTAACAGAATGAAATGAGCAGATGCTTTTCAAAGGCTGTTTCATTATTTGAAGTTGTCTACATAGTCAATAAGAAAGCTATAAACAAAGTTAATGTCAAATTGTAAGTATTCTTCACTATACAACGATGATGTAAACTAAGGACAAACAAAATTTGATAGCACAAGTTATAAGCTTTACAAAAAAAATTGGCAGGCACATAAAGATCAATCTCTATTCTGTCATTTTAGGTGCATTTGATTAGAGTCAGACCGCCATTCATTCTTCAAAACAGTTGAACAGAGATAAATAGGGTGGGGCTAGAATGACTTGTAGCATTCTGGGTTCAGAAGTGTATAAATAAATACTGCATAAATGTCACCCTTCTTCCTCTGTCCTCCTTACTATCCCATCCCTACTGAAACGGAGGGGTAAATTTATCAAGCTGAGAATTTCCAGCAGGTTTGAAAAGTAGAGATGTTGCCTATGGTAACCAGATTCTAGTTATCATTTATTTAGTACATTCTACAAAATGAAAGCTAGAATCTGACTGGTTGCTATGGGCAACATCTCCACTTTTCAAACCCACCAGAAACTCGCAGTTTGATAAATTTAGCCCTGGGGCGCCAATCGGCAGTGCTCAGTTTTCACCCTGCCTCACTGCACCTCAGACTTAATGAAGCTCTGTGAGGTGGACTATTAAACAAAAGGCCAGTCTGTCACTGTCCCAATCTCCAAGAGGAAGGCTTCTACAGTAACTACAGAGAGGTGGGTTGCCTGCATGATACCATATCTCCCAACTGTTCCTATTTTGGTGGGATGTCTCGATTTGCGTGTTGCAAAAGGGGTGGGGCTTAATTGGAAAGCGGGTGGGGTTTTGATCAAATGTGGCCATTTGGCGCAATGGACAGAGTTTGTGCGGACAGGGCTTATTTTGTCCAGCTATCGGGATTCTGAATGTTAGGAGCTATGTGATACAGACTGTTATCTGCCTGGCTGCCAGCACTGAAGAACAGCATTTGTGGTGACACCCAGCAATGCTCTTTAAGATGAGCGTTAATTTACCAGTTTTGCAAGAATGTCAGAAAGTGGCACCTGAGACAAGAGGGACACCTCATCCTATGCCTGATATAGCCCTGGGTGACCTGAAACCAAATCAGATGGCTCCTATAGCTAGAAACATAAACTGCGGCAGCGTACCACAACCATTCTAATTACATCCTGCTAGGTTTCAGTGGACTAAAACAATGCTGATAGCAATGCCGAAGGGGTAAAAAAATTAAACTGTAGCACACAAGTTACATACACAGACATTTCCAAGATGTATGTAAACATGGCATTTTATCTTTCAAAAGTGTTGTAATGTGGAAAGTGATTCCTGCATAATTACACACACTCCTACATGCATTTATAGTAATACAAAGGGCTTTTGAAAAATGAATGTATTCAGTCAGGGTAACAAAATGGGGCAACCCTACAGATAGGAAGCCCAGTCTCACAAGGAAAAATACTTTGAATTAGTCAATCAATCTGGGAAATTGATACTTTTGACATTTTGCTGGAATACATGTTTGAAGGGGACTACTTGCTTTTCCATATGAAGCCACTTATATTCTTAGGGTCCTCTTTGGAATTTATCACAGGTGTACACTCTAGGCTAACTTTGTTAACATGTAAACCATAGTAACCAACTTTTTACTCTTTCCCTTCTCCCTTCGAGAGACTCAGGAGGGGAGGTGATGAATGAGGAATGAGGGGGTGGGGCGTGGTGAATTATGATATTTTGGCCCAGTCCTCACAATGCAATGGCAGAGAAGCATAGGGCCTAAGTGATGCAATTTACCACTAATCGCATCATGGAGGCTCACATCCTACCCACTTCACTAGCAAGTGGGCAGGGTGAAGGAGAATGGCTTGCGCTTATGAGAGTCCAGGAGACCTACCCAGAAATCGGGAGTCTCCTAGACATTCCGGGAGAGTGGGCAAGTATGGTGTAAACACACCCTGCATAGCATAGATCAGCGTTTCCCAAACTCAGTCCTCAGGTACCCCTAGCAGTGCATGTTTTTCATGTATCTCCTTGCTGGAGCACAGTTGTATTTATTACTGACTGACACATAATTATACCACCTGTGGATTTGTTACAATGTGTCAGTCAGCAATGAATGCACCTGTGCTCCAGCGAGGAGATTTGGAAAACATGCACTGTTAGGGATACCTGAGGACTGAGTTTGGGAAACACTGGTATAGATGGTAATATGGTAATATACCAGTAACATTCTCTGTTCTATATGTACATTGTTGTCGTCATTTTAAGGTGATTTACAAGGATACTCTGCAGCTGGGTAGGCAATTTTTTGGTTTGATACAGTGGAGGACAATGCTTGATAACAGGCGTTAGAGCCAAATGCCCTGTGGCCTTAGGGTCACATACGGCACTCTGAACCTTCACCTATGGTCCACAGCTACTTCCTGCTTTATAGTCAGATTTGTTTGGTATAGCTTGTAACACTTGTTTAAAATGCTTGTAGATATGTTAGTATAGCCGGTGTCTCTTTCTGTTAATAAATATATTGTTTTAGCTTATTACTGAGATTAAGGGAAATGTGAACTCCTTTTGCAGCCTCCAAAGTGTTTCAGGTTGCCCATCACTGGTCTAGGAGAACATTGAAGCAGTACAATCACCATCAGGATACATTTACTGTAGTTCATGTTTTTGCAATATTATTGCTCTTTAAATATTATATTTCAATAAATGTCAAAGAAGATAAAAAAGTAAAAAATGCATCCAAAATGCATAATAAAATGAAAAATGTACTACACATTTGGTCCGTTTTGAAAAACAGGGACATTTTCAGGGACAAATTTTGAAAACCTGGGAAAGTTGGCAACTACGAATGTAACCACAATTACATTTTTACACAGACATCACCCTATGCTATAGCACTCTATTAAGCACATAATAATTGTCATCATGATTGCATAGAGAAGTCTGTCATGATTTTATACCAAGCAGCAGATATTGTAGTGATTGCTATCATTTATGACAATCAGACAGTGTAACTGTAAGAAAATCAATGAAGAAGTAACTTACGTGTCATATACATTAAGCAGCCAGTTCAGACACATGTCTGTGCAGAGGGGCACATTAACCAGTTCCTTGTTCTTTTCTTCAAGGACATTGTAAATGGTGGTGAGGACGGTAATGATTTCAGGGACAGATAGTAGTTGTTGGTTCTGACTGAGTTCATGTTCTTGGAAAATGTTGTGTGTGGTGCTCAGTTCCAGAAGGTCCACTAGAAAAAAAAACAGATCAGTTCAGCTTTCAGCTCTGATCTCCCCCGGTGTCATGCTCCTGCTTTCCTATGTTTTTATATTACGAGAAAAATAACAAGTTAAGAATATAAGTTACACTTAGGATGGCGATGATAAATACAGAGTTGGTGGACTAACTTTGAAAATTGTCATCAAATTGGCCAACCACCACGTAGCATGATAGCCTCATTCTGAAAGAACAATATATAAAGTAGTTGGAATGGAATTCATCAAAAATGCACATTGGGCTGGTCGATAATCTTCACTGGTGTATGAAGTGGTCCATTTGCTCACTTAAGGTGCCTGAACAGCCATATATGTTCAATTAGGCCACCTAACTGTGTGGCCAAATTATTGGTAAGTCTGAAAATTTGTTGCATGGCCAAGTAACCGGATCGCAACATGTGTGCATACAGGAATGTACCAGGCATGTTTTCTCAATATCTGCATGCTCTTGGTAAATAAATATAACATGTGTATATATATATATAGATAGATATATATATATAAAAATTTGGATGTCCGTGTTGGTCAATCACTGGGTGCATGGTGTAAAGTCCTTTATATATAAAAATGTAATACACTATTGCTGTTTTTCTATATCTTTCTTTGATATATGATTTTGGAACCCTGGATGACCTCCAGAGTGAAGGTGTGAGAACCAAAAATTGTCTGATATGCCTGATAACAAGAAACTATTTGGTATGCATACTTATTATTATTCTAACTCTTTCTAACTATAGGTTTTCTGCCAACACTACTACACTTTATATATATATATATATATATATATATATATATATACACACATATTTATACACATACATATATATATATATATATATATATATATATATATATACACACATACATATATACACACACATACTGTTCTCCCACAATATTAAAACCACCCACCTGAAAGTTTCCCTCATAGCTCTGACCCATTGAGGCATGGACTCCACAAAACCTCTGAAGGTGTCCTGTGGTATCTGGCACCAAGACGTTAGCAGCAGATCCTTTATGTCCTGTAAGTTGTGAGGTGAGGCTTCCATGGCTCTGCCTTATTTTTCCAGCACATCCTACTGATGCTCGATTAGATTGAGATCTGGGGAATTTGGAGGCCGAGTCAACCTTGAACTCTTTGGCATGTTCCTAAAACCATTCCTGAACAATTTTTGCAGTGTGGCAGGAAACATTATCCTGCTGAAAGAGACCATTGCCATCAGGGAATACCGTTACCATGAATGGGTGTAATTGGCCTGCAGCAATGCTTAGGTGGTATGTTTCAAAGTAACATCCTCATGAATGCCGAAACACAAGATTTCCCAGCAGAACATTGCCCAGAGCATCACACTGCTTCCGCTGGCTTGCATTCTTCCCATAGTGCATTCTGGTGCCATCTCTTCTCCGGGTTAAGGACACACGCACCCAGACATTCCCAAGATATAAAAGAAAACGTGATTCATCAGACCAGTCCACCTTCCACCTTCTTCCATTGCTCCATAGTCCAGTTCTGGCATTCACATGCCCATTGTAGGCACTTTTAGTGGTAGACAGGGGTCAAGCTGTGATGCACTGTGTGTTCTGACACCTATAATAGCCAGCATTAACTTTTTCAGCAATTTGTGCTACATTAGCTCTTTTGTGGGATTGGACCAGAAAGGCTATCCTTCGTTTCTCACTCAATGAGCCTTGATGCTGTCACCATTTCACCGGTTCTCATTCCTTGGACCACCTTTGATACGTACGAACCACTGCATACTGGGAACACCCTACAAGACCTGTCGTCTTGGAGATGCACTCACCCAGTTTTCTAGCCATCACAATTTGCTCGCATCCTTACACTTGTCCATTTGTCCTGATCCCAACACATCAACTTCAAGAACTGACTGTTCAAATGCTGCCTATTATATCCCACCCCCTTGACAAATACAATTGTAATGAGATAATTAAAATTATTCACTTCACATGTGAGTGGTTTTAATGTTGTGGCTGATCTATATATATATATATATATATATATATATATATATATATATATATATATATATATATATATGTATTTATTTTGCCTGAGATGTTCAAGCACAGACTTAACACATTTCCTTACTAAAAATGGATGGACAGGTTATTTTACTGATGTCAGGGGAAAAAAAAAATACATTTTAAGTTAACGTCATTCATAATGACAAGTTTCTTTAGGAATATTGAGATTTCTACTGGAAGAAGAAGCACTATTCTGGCACGCTGTCTCAGCAGTAGCGTGAATGTCTGGAACACGTTGTGTCTGTTCATCAACTAGGCGGTCTGACTTGGCTTGGTGTCAGCATTAAATTAAAATTACAAATGTCACTCTATTATGGTAATGGCATTTGACAGGTCTAGGAAAAGTCATAAATCACTATACTTCTACAATGAGAAGCCAGTGGTTGAGGAGAGCAAGAGCCTTGAGAAAGGTTTTAGCAGCAGTTGACACCAGGTCATTACTTTGAACACAGAAAAACACTTTCATAGCTAAAACTTAAGAAAGGTTACTGTCATCTGTGTCACAAATGCAGTATTTAAAATGAGATTGTTTAAAACAGCTATGACAAAAAATAAGTGACAACAGCTGCAGAGATTTTGAGGCACACAAACTTAAAATGAAACTAAAGTTGATGCTTTGATATCTTTGTAAAAGGATGGAGAGTTATACAGTCTTGCTGTACCTCGAATGTTGTACTCAGACAACCCCATAGCTATCACCTTCAATAATACGCTGCCATATTTCTAGTTTATTTAAAATGTGTCCACACTCCAGTCGCTGAAGCTCATTTACAAAGCACAAAACTACTGAGGCGCAGCGCAAAATACTCTTTTGTGTCGCCAGGTGTCCCAACTATAAGGCACCTTCATTTCCGCCATAGCGTGTGGCATTTGTAGAAGAGCACAAGTTTGCACCAGCTGATGCGAGGAGCTCACCGAGCTGAGGGCATCCTTTGCTATGAAGATATACACTTAAAAAATAGACAACCATCGCAAAGCTTTTCCCCTAATATATACATTTTTTCCTTACCATTACAGAACAGTACCAGCTACTTTTAAACATATCATAATGGCACCAAGGATTATAAAACTAATGTACTTAGTGTATGTATAGAATGCAGATTTACCACTTATAGAATACTACTTGTCATTTTCAGATATATGAAAAGGTAGCTCTTACATGACATGTCATGATTGTGGTGCTCTACATCCATAGAAAAGTGTTCTTAGGTACAGAGGCGGAACTAGCGCTCTGTGGACCCCGGGCAGGGAAGTGGGGAGGGGAAAACCAGGACCCACAGCTTGCCAGTTCCCTGTGCAGTGGCCCCCATTATCCCAATGGGCCTTGGTGCACAGCACCTGCTGCACCAATGGTAGTTCTGCACCTGCTTAGATACATTGAGCTTTACATATTCTATTCTCATTTACAGACTATAACCAGACTGCTTTCCTGCCCTGATTTAATAACAGTCAAATATATGTAATTTTAGTGATGTCAGACTTTAAAGGATTGGAAAACAGATTTGAAAAATAACAAAACAACAAAAGTGATTTAGCCTGTCTGTGTATTGAGAATTTCAGATATGTATACAGCAACATTCTCATTGATCTACCCCTGGTAATTCACTTTTTACCCAAATTCTTGGTCTCCACAATGAAGATTTTTTTCATTGCTACGGGAGGTAGAGTTATCTGCATGTGGATGAAATTAAATGCAATATAGAAGATCAAGGCATAACCGAATTAGATCTTGCTCAGACTTAATCTTACCATCACTGAGGTTAAAGCAGCAGCCCATGACATGAAGAGCTAATCAAAAACTGAATATAAGACAGGGTTTGAGAGCAGACTGTGCAAATCATTTGTGACCAGACTGAAAAAATAGATGAGATGAAACAGTAAAACATTAAATTTTGAAAAATAAGTGCTGTAAGATGTATGCCTTGGATCAGAAAGACACACATGAATGGTACAATTCATAGTAAATATTGTTACACTGTTTGTAAACAAGTGCTTATTATTAGACATTACAACTTGAAATGTTTTCAGTGTGGTTAATGTAAAATGCTTAGTTTGGTAAGACAAAAATATATACTGAGTGAATGTCAAAGCAGAAAAAGTAAATATGTGATATTTAATATGGTATGGTACAATCCTGGAATGTCTGGGAGAGTCCAGAATTTCAGGGAGTGCTCCCAGAATAGTAGGTCACCCTTAAGGATCCCGCTTCAATTTCTTCTGAAATAGGAGGGCCTTCATGATTCTATTTGATGCAAATTGCATCATCATGGTGTTTCTAACCTCTGTATGATGACGTGTCATCACTCCATCACACTTGTTCTTTGGAGATCCCAGAGGGAAGGTCAAAAAAGTAGGTAGTTAAGGGTACAGTAAATACTGTCCAGCATACATAATCCAGAATGTCTGAGATACTCAGCCATGAAAAAAACCCACTATCAGCTTCAGAGTTCAAACCACAATGAGCCAGACAGAAGTAGCTAGTGCTGGCAACCATCATCATCAGTGTGTACTTGCACCAGGCCTCAGGTACCTAAGTAAGTAAGGGTGTATCTGTGTCTCTGTGTGAGTCTGCCACAGTCATAATTCCACAAAAAATCACCATTACTTTATTAGGACTGCATTTGTTCGCCCATTTCATCCCTTATTCCACCTCTCCAATCGTACAGAGTCAAATGCATCCAAACCTGCATACGGACCTAAGGGTGCGCTTATTGGCCATGCGCAGTGAAAATTTACATATTTTATAGTATACAAACGATCATGTGCCCAACTCAGGGTGAGCTCCTTTAGAGATCAGGTTTATCGTTACTATTTAATACAGATATTTACTGCAAGTCCTGGCAGATTTAGGAAGTCACAGTTGAGGTAAAAACCACGTATGCATTACTTACTGCCTGTATTAATTTTGAAAGCAGTAACATCCGTTCACCTTCAATTAATTATAAGGAGTAACAATCAACTCCATGTCAACCAAACTATTTCTACAAAGCCTTGTGTAATATAATTTCCTAAAGGAAATAATAATTACTGATTGTGTAAACAACGTTCTAAAGTAGACCAACTCAAAATTAATATAATATTTATTTTTAGCACATCTGCTAACATTCATGTATACTGTTAACAGCTTGATTGGTTATTAAATGGACACAGTCGTCACAACTGTGTTACTGACTGTAAATGACAGCCTGTCACTATAACATTATTTCTTACATGAGCTCCTACAGAAAGGAAAAACCGTAATTCAGTGCCAGGACATGGTACTTTGACAACCAAGGGAAAAATTGTAAAAATGCATCCAGACTTTTTGACTCCATAGAATACTTTCTCACTACCTCTCTCCCTGTCTCTCCATCCTGATTTGTCTCCTTTCCCGTGAAACCTTTGTTGTAGTTTTGACTTAATTTTTAGCAAATTCAGAACCAGACTGAATCTCACAATCTCACTTTGATGCACACAAAATAATATAAAGTTTCTTCACCCATGGAGTCTGCAATGTATTGTATGGTTCATGATAAGCATGCACTTGAACCCAAACTGAGACAGGCTAGTAATTTGGAGGTTGCATCAAGTCTTGTTATGGCCATATTCCCTTAATTCCTGTCAGGTTCTGATTGGATGAGTATAGACTGCAATTCATCAGAACACGCAGTTAGCAACTATAGTGCTTTACCTAATGCAGCCCCATTAAGGATAGTACAGGAGCGACCTGTGTCCCAACGCGTTACTGTAACTTGCATCTTCCAGTATGTTGTGACATTTTGTGAGACACTATAACCCTGTTTTTTCTAGAGATGTTCACTGACCCCTGTGTTTTGTTTTTTTGGTTTTGGATCTGGATAATCTTCATGTTTTGGTTTTTGGAAAACTGCCCTCGTGTGTTTTGGTTTTGGATCCCTGTTTTTTTTCCTAAAATCCCTTTTTTTTTCTAAAATCACATAATTTGGCTCTTTTTTTGTTCCTATATTATTATTAACCTCATTAACATTAATTTCCAGTCATTTTCAGTAAATTTTTGTCAAGTGACAAGAACACTGCCATCCCTCCTGTTTCTGTATGAACAATGGCACTGGAGACTGGAGTGTGACAAGAACACTGCTACCCCTGTTTCTGTATGAGCAATGGCACTGGAGACTGGAGTGTGACAAGAACACTGCCACCCCTCCTGTTTCTATATGAGCAATGGCACTGGAGACTGGAGTGTGACAAGAACACTGCTACCCCTGTTTCTGTGTGAGTAATGGTGCTGATCTCCTGCGGAGAGAGGTACTTATGGAATGAAAAACCAGTGAGATCTGAAGACGCAACAATGACATTTTGCCGTGATTCAGATCCGAGGACGCACAAAAGTACCGAGCCGGCTCGCATCCCCTAAGTCCGGGTGGGTTTGGGTTTCAGAAAACCGAGCCCGAGCATCTCTAGTTTTTTCAAGTACATTGTGTTCATATTCGAATGCAAATGGTATCATCAATACCCATTGTGTGGTTCTCTTGGTAACACTGGGTTGGCTTTGTGTTTACCATTCATTAGCTCATTTTAACTGGATTGGATATAGGTAAGTAATTCTCTCTTGAGTTCCCTTAATGCTGGACTCGACGTTTTCAGTAGGAAGTCTTGTGTGCAACTGAGAAGTGATGGCTCCAAAGTTTATTTGTTTTGAGTTGAAATAACAGATGTGCAAACAGATGTTTAATAATAAAATTTGTATAATTTGTATATTTGTTCATATTTGTGCATGCAAGAATCACATGAATTCTGTTCTTTAATCATGTAGATCAATACATGAAATACCTATTTTGTAGACAAGCAGTTATGTATTGGTGTTTTAATCATCTGTTAGTAAGAATATATGTAAGCCCATGAGGTTTTCTTATGCCCTTGAGTATGTTTCCATCAAATCATTTTTTAAGTTCATGCTGTGATTTCCTATGCTTAAAATATCATTTTCAAATAGCTGTTGATTCTTTTCTAAAATGATTGCTTTCTATAAAATAAAATGAAACTGATCCTTTTGTAAATATCAGCAGACATCTCTGACAGATTAAGCTGAACTGCTAAGACGTGCCACAATAATTATGAAGTGCCAAACCGTTTAAATGAGAAATGAGTGCCTGTAGTGTAATTAGCTGCCAATTATAGTATTACTCGAGAAATCGGGATATATTTCTAAGCTTTCACATCATCCACTGACTACAGACTGCATCTAAAATGATTGTGAAATAGGAAGATCGCAAACAGCTTTGAGCAATCAACACAGGTCTCTCTATTTGCCCAGAAATAAAAACTTGACACTTGCTAAAGTTATTTACCTTTTGCCAAATGTTAATGCTGCTGAGAATTTTTCAGGTTCAACTTTGTTTACTCTATAATGATTTCAGTTTTAGATCCATCCTACTGTCACTATCCAGACTGTATATTCAGAGGATCATATTATTATTTTAGGCATGCTGAGGGAACACACATCTGTTTCCCTGCTACAATCTATGCCGTCTAAATACTTATATAACTCTAGAGATTGCACCAGAATGATGAAAGCTCGTTTAAGGTGTATATAACTACGGTGAGAGAATCTTTATGTTTTTTTCTTCATCTCCGATAAGTCTGTGTATTCAGTTTTGAAGTGTTCAAAATTAGAACATCATGTTCAGATTATCAGACTATTCATATGTGTATTGATTAATATTGGAGATGACGAGACAGTGATCTATTCACAAGAAGTACGTCAAAGACTGATTGTCAGGTAGTGGAAGGAGAACGGTCCATCGATGACAGGGAGCGGTGTTGCAACTGGTGCATAACTCACAACATTCCTGATTTAAAAATTGGGAAAAAATAAGCCCAACCCATACCATAACCCATCCACCCATGTCACACCAATTTTCCGTGCTTTTCTTGAAGCGACCAAATCATTTGAGCTCCAAAACTTGGGAAAGTCCAATTACTGTTGGGGAGGTCTAAGGTGCAAGAAGACTGTGATGTCACACAGCCCTTTGTAATAAAAAAAAAATGTATGCCACCAACTTGTTTTAGTAATAAATATGTTTATAATATGAGTTAAACATGTGTTTGTATTTACTGAAATTGCAATGAATGAAAAAAATGTTCCTGGACACTTTTCTATAATGTCTTTATTATTTTATTGCCAGACTGATTTTGTATAGCTTGGATTAATTAATAATACACTAGAAAGGATGGATTAAAATACCTCCCCCTGCTCTATATATAAAGGAAAGTAATTCCACTTTTTACAGTTTTTGTTGGCCAAGAGAAACAAATATTTTTTGGGGGGCAGTAGTCCATTTTTCATTTATTTCTCAGAACGGATACTAAAATTCAATTCATTGTTATTAACTTTGTTTGCTGCTGTTGGAAAAAAAATGTGTTTTCTTTTTCCTAAAATGGTAGATGTAATGCTTTCCACATCTGTTATCATTAATTAGAGTCTATCTAAATGGTACCTGGAATGGAAGTCTCTGCTCTTCAAAAGCCAGGACATACACTATGTGGACAAAAGTATTCGGATGCTTGACCATTACACCAACAGGGACTGTAATGACATTGTATTCAAATACATATACTTTAATATGGAGCTGGTCCCCCTTTTGCAGCGATAACAGCTTCCACTCTTCTTGGAAGGCTTTCCACAAAATGTTGTAGTGTTTCTGTGGGAATTTGGGCCCATTCATTCTGTAGAGCATTTATGAGGTTCGGCACTGATGTTGGATGAGAAGGCCTGGCTCACAATCTCCATTCCAGTTCATCCCATAGGTGTTCAATGGGGTTAAGGTCAGTGCTCTGTGCGGGTCAGTCAAGTTCTTCCACACCGAACTCATCAATCCATGTCTTTGTAGTCCTTGCTTTGTGTACTGGGGCACAGTCATGTTGGAAAAGAAAAGAGCCTTCCCCAAACTGTTGCCACAAAGTCCAAAATGACTTGTCATGCTGAAGCATTAAGAGTACCTTTCACTGGAGATAAGGGGCCTAGCCCAAACCCTGATAAACAGCCCCAAACCATTATCCCTCCTCCACCAAACTTCACAGTTGGCATAATGCAGTCAGGCAGGTAATGTTTTCCTGGAATTCGCCAAACCCACAATCGTCCATCTGACTGCTAAATAGAGAAGCGTGATTCATCACTCCACAGAACATGTTTCCACTGTTCCACAGTTCAGTGTCGGTGTGCTTTACACCACTCCACCTGACGCTTGGCATTGGTCTTAGTGATGTGAGGCCATGGAAACCCATTTCATTAAACTACAGCCGCATAGTTTTTGTGCTTACATTAATGCCAGAGGAAGTTCGGAACTCTTCAGCTATGGAATCAACAGAGCGTTGGCGACTTTCACACACCATGCACCTTAGCACTCCTTGAACCCGCTCTGTTATTTTACGTGGTTTTCCACTTCGTGGTTGACTTGCTGTTGTTCCTAAACGCTTCCACTTTCTAATAATATCACTTACAGTTGACCGTGGAATATCCAGCAGGGATGAAATTAACTAACAGTCTTATTGCAAAGGTGGCATCCTATCACAGTACCACGCTTGAAGTCACTGAGCTCTTCAGAGCAACCCATTTTGTATCACAAATGTTTGCAAATGGAGACTGCATGGCCAAGTGCTTGATTTTATACACCTCTGGCAACGGGTCTGATTGAAACACCTCAATTCAATAATTGACAGGTCTTCCCAAATACTTTTGTCCATTTAGTGTAAGTAGTCCTCTATACATGCCTGAAGTCGGCGGGTTAAAAATCACTAGCCCGAACAGCTATCTTTTTGTTTTCTCTTAATTTACAACTGTACTGGGCTATGCAGTCTGCTAGCTTACCTTGTGGTAAGTTTCCTGATATTTATTTCTTGGATAATCAACAGTACTGCAATGTCATCTAACTATAGGGTGAACAAGTTCACAGTAAAAAAAGAAGCAAAAGCTATATAAGCTAATGTATACATAGAACACAGTATGACCATACCAACATAAATCTACATAAAGATACAGTACAGGTAATAAAATGTACAGTTCATCAGATATATATTGGCAATACTTACAGCACAACGCTTTCTGAAGTCTCCTTATTTTCATAGCAGTGCGGTAAGCTGAAAACCTCACATTGTTCAAGTCACCTAGCGAAAAAGCAAAAGATAAGAAAAGAAAAATTCAGTGTAGCTCACTAATTTCACAATTTACATTATTTTATAGGATCTGTTATAGCATGCAAAATGTAACCCTCTAGTCTATCTTATCAAGGTCTGCTGTAACAACTGTTGTAATATGATCAAACACAGGAAGACAAAAGACCCTTTATTTAAAGTAGTGTTTCTAAACTATAGTCCTCATATACTCCCAACAGCTCCAGTTTTCAGGATTGCCGTAATTATGCACAGGTGACTTAGGGTTCTGTTTATCAAGACTCTGCTCAATTGATGATATTTTATCACTGCCCATCTCAGCCATAGAAAATCATTGCCTGCACAGTTTATCATTAAATTGTCGACAGGGCAGCTGCTCAATGTCTACAAATATGTCTGGGACATTGTAAATGTGTTAGTATAAATTGTGTAAATAAATATATAATATATATATACACATATATACATACACACACACATATCTATATATATATCTATATCTATATATATATATATATATATATATATATATATATATATATACATACACATATCTATATATCTATCTATCTATCTATATATATATATATATATATATATCTCCATACCAGCTTACATCTACATACAGAAACAGTACAGTTAATAGAATATATGGATATGATTAGAGTTCTAGTATAATCCAAGCTGCTTAGACCCTAGCCATACCCAATTCATAACGGTTACCCAACTGACCTTTGCTCTACTTATAGTCCAAAAAGAGGTTCTGCTTTCTCACCAGAATTATAATAATTCAGAGATACTTCTAACAAGCATAGTAGTATGTAAATGTAATGAAATGAATATAGGAAATGTAAAGAATGCATTTATATTGTGGTACAGTGGTTTTGTGAAGATGTAACATCATGGTATTGGCATATGGTTGTAAGTTGCTGCTTGTATAATGCTGGTCACTAATGATAATGACAAGTTACTAAGAATAGATTATGCAAATGTAAAAATCAACTTACCAAGTGAATTAAAGAGTTCAGTCATTTTTGGGTGGTCCCAGCAAGTAGTCTGTGTTTGATGGCTAAAATGAAAAAGTAATACAAAAACAAAAATAGTTAGTCAATTGTATAAATGATTGAATGTATATAATTCTTTACATATATGTGGACAAGATATTCTTGTATGTTAATCTTTTCTATATTTATTTATCATATTGTATATCACTGTATGGTATATTTGTAACCATAATGAAATTTACCACACTGAAGTTTAAAAAAAGGATTCATACAATGATTATTTTATGTGTATATTATTTTAAAAGAAAGTACATTTGACATATTACTAGCTTTCAGCAAACTGGCAGTGGGTTATTTTTTAAGTTCTGTGACTTTTAAGAGACTGATGCAAATTAAAGGGCCATTAAAGCTAATCTTAAGCTATTTTATATAAGCGAGCAACTAATAATATACACATACATATTAGTAAAACCCCAATAATACTGTATTTACAGTTGCTATGCAGCTAGAGGCAAAAGTTATTGTTTTGTGTTATCAGCCATTTTAGGCTAAGGGTAACTAAAAGAAGTTGACTGCAGGTTCTTCAATGGCATTGATGACAATCAAAGGTGGAGGTCATTTACAAAGTGCAAAATGTCTGATGCACTATGCAAAACTACCTTTCTTCCCGCCATGTATCTTGATTTGGACAAATGTGCCTAGAATTATACTACAATGCATAGGTGAACAGTGATGGCAGATTTGTGAAGAATTCCACACTGGCTCAGGGCAGGAGTAGAGTAGAATGAGGACAATTCAGAGTAGGCGCACTGGTACCCCCAGTGTTGCGGAGCAGTGTAAAGAAAAAAAATCCTTTTACTAGCAACACTGTTAAAATGAGATAAAGAGATGGCCCACAGATGTTACAGGTGGACTTTAAGTATTACTGAAAAAAATACTACTTTTATTTGTACATTTATATAAACAATATTTTTATAGACACATTTCACCAAGCTCTCCCGTCATGAAGCAAGGAATGTTTTAAACACTTCAATAATTTGGGCTGCGGACAAAAAAACAGTTACTAGACTCTAAGGACATAGATGGTTAAAATAAAATTAGGTTTTGAAAGAAATGGATTCTAAAATTAAAGACCAAGTTTGCAATGGGTAATGAAAGAAAATGATGTTGACATTAATTACTTTGTCTGATCTAGTGCAAGTAAATTATTAAACCTGTATCTATGTGAAGACACATTCGTTGTCTCTTTTAATCTAAATTACATGAATCCACCACATTACTGTCATTTTGACAAAAATCACAGTTACAGTATTGCCCATATATTATGTAAAACTCTCAATGTTTCTATCAATGCTTAGCTGGTATGGCTAAGCCATTTGCAGACCTACAGATAAAAACACTGAATACAGTGTTGGGTGGAATGAAATCAAATTTCCTCCTGGCCATGATTTTAATTCTCTCTTTAGCTGGGTACACACTATAGGTTTTTCACCCAAGTATTGTGCCACGATAAATGACCGCTAGGTCCATTATTGCATTAGTGTGTACGCTCCCACAATCATGTTTTATCGTACTAAAGTACATTGTATTGTTTGATTAGGTTTTATAAGGCTGGGTACACACTACAGAACATTTTTCCTGATGCAAAATTGTTAATGATTTTAACACAGATTGAAAGTCCCAATCAGCATGCAGATTCAAGTGTATACACTATACATGTTTTACAAGATTTAAATTCAGATGTGTTCCCTTCATCTTTTATAACCAACAGCTGAAAAGATTGTGACAATGTAAATTCTATAGAGATCTGCCTACACTGCTGGTTGTGAGTGCACACACTCTGCAGAATTTGCCCAACATCGTTCCATTGTTTATGGAGATTTTTAGTCTGTTTATAAATTCAAATCAAACAATACGATGTGCTTTGGTATGATAAAACATGATCATGGGAGTGTATTGTGTCGTTTATTGTGTGATTGGCACGATAATCGGGTGAGAAACCTGTAGTGTGTGCCCAGCTTAACCTCTGAAAATCTCTATAAATGTTGCAACAATGATGGGGCAAATTCTGAAGTGTGCATGTAGTCATGACCAGTAGTGAAGGCAGATCTCCATAGAGTTTACAGAGTCACGATCTTTTCAGCAGATGGTTATGACAGATGAAGAGCACAGATCTTGTAAAACGTGTATAGTGTGTACACATCATTTAGCATGCTGATCGGGACTTTCAGTCGTTGGTAAAATCGTTAATGATATTGCATCGGGAGAAATTTTCTATAGTGTGTACCCAGCCTTATTCTTTCACTATTCCAACACACTCATTTCTGCTTCCTCACCTCCAATGTAATCTCTTCCATATTCTCATTATCATTCTCAGTCTCCCTTTTGTCACCCTATTCTCTCTGCCCAAGGAGCCTTTATAATGGACAGCCACATGCTCTCAGTCTGCTTCATATAATGCAAACCTTAAACTTCCCAACTTTTACATAAGGTTCAAAACACAGCATTCAAATACAGAGATCTACTATAAATGTTAGAGAAAACTAAACTCTATACAATTTTAAATAGATTATTTATTTTAGCATTTTTATGTCTGAAAACTGCTCTGTGTGACAAGGATTGAGAGCAGCAGGACCAATCACAAGCCACAATCAAGAGATTGGGCTTGTGATTGGACCTCCTACTCAGGCCTCTAGACCTCCACTGCCACTGAAAAACAGAACCAATATGCTGGTTCTGTGCTGGTACTGGTGGGGGCACATCTCCCTTTTAAAGTTCCATGTGTATATGTGTTTTTTTACCCTTAGGTGGTACACAGCGGCATTTACCAATTTTGCTAAAGTATAATAAATGTCTACAGCCCCGATTGCAGATAATATATAATATGGAATATATTCCAATTGATAAATCTTTTTTTATATAATATGAATATAAGAAATATTTTATGTTTTATGCATGAAAAAGTAGATAGCTATTTCCAAGCAAAATACTGGGGCAAATAAACCAGGCAAAGCAAAAATCTATGGCTCTTTTGATGTACTGAAACTACTTAGAAATTCTATATATACTTCATTTTGCTGATACATACTGGTTTCTCTTTGATGTTTGTGAATGAATTCGTCTCCTAATGTTACTAAAGTATAAATCTCCTCTAACACTTTAAATTACTCTAAAAGGCACAGTCATTTTGGGAAAATGTTGCCCTGTTAATGCTATGAGAAATTCCATTCATGATTTTCACTTCCAACTTCAAACTTAAAATCCCCTTGAGGTATTACTGCAAAATGTCCATTAATAACTTGAAATGGTTTAATTCTAAAGTCTAGTCACTGAAACGACTCTTATGATATGTTCTGTGCATAGTTATTCAGATTCATGTAAAGTAGAAAAAAAAGACAAGTTACTCTTTTGACTAAAACAGGTATAAATGTTTGATGCATACCTTAATTAGGCACAAAGGGTCTTATTTACAATTTTGCTGCCTATACATACATGTAAAATGTGGGCCGCAAGCCACATCCTTACCTGGTTATTGAGTTGCATGTATCTTAAGATACGTATAAGGGAAAATTGTGTGTAAGAATGCAGCCTGGGACAATACCAGCCTGACAGAGCCTGGTGCTCTGCAGCTTTTGTGAAAAACAAAAAGCTTTCCTCCTCCCACATTAGTTGCAATCAAGCTGAACCAAACTATGAGCGCTGGTACTTGATTTTATTTGATTTAATTTGTTGTTTTGGGGGGGGGGGGGGGGGTGGCTGCACATTTGACACCCCCATATATAGATATATATATATTTTTTATTTTATCTATTTTTTAACTAGTAAAGACATGCTGGTGCTCATCATCAGTAGCACCTATCTTTACGCCAAGGGTCGAGTACCCACAACATATATGACTGTTACCAGATGTATCTGGAGGTTCAGACTACTCTAACTGGGGCAGATCTCCCCATGTGTACACGCTCTTAATGAGTTGCTCTTACTGTACGTGAGTTGCTCTCGTACATTCCTGATACACCTCAAAGAACTCTAAATTTCAAGTTGTTTTACTTAAGCCCAACTCTAAATACAGCTCAAAGGGAACAATCTGTAACATAACTGAAAACAAAAACAATTTTATAAACTAAGTAAATGTAAAATGGTTTCAGGGAATAATAAAGGCAGCATTGGATGTATTGTGGAGTCATTGGCATGTTATCTTCGCAGTCAATTAAGTGTGAAGAGATGGTACTTGTAGACACTAAGAAGTCGGCTGTGCGCTGAATTCAGCAAGCCAATGTGACGATTGGTGAGACTATTTTATGCGCATATAACTGCGAAAAGGAAGAGAAAATGGAGCTTTGCAAGCATGACATCTAAATGAATGATACACAGCCCTATTGTGCTCTCACACTACATAACTGCTTAATCACAATGAGGGTAAAAAGTGATTCACTGGGCAGCACAGTGGCCTAGTGACTAGCACTTCTGCCTCACAGCACTGGGGTCATGAGTTAAATTCCCGACCATGGCCTTATCTGTGTGGAGTTTGTATGTTCTCCCTGTGTTTGCGTGTGTTTCCTCTGGGTGCTCTGGTTTCCTCCCACACTCCAAAAACATACAGGTAGGTTAATTGGCTATCAAAATTGTCCCTAGTCTCTGTCTGTGTATGTTAGAGAATTTAGACTGTATTCTCCAATGGGGCAGGGACTGATGTTATTGAGTTCTCTGTACAGCGCTGTGGAATTAGTGGCGCTATATAAATAACTAATGATTCAACAACAGTAGTTGGTAATAAGTGACTGGTGCCATAAACAGGTAGGTTGAGCACACTGTAGCATGTTTTTAAGTATTAGCACTGTAAATCTTTGTTGTAATCATTTATGCTTGAGAACACAGTTATAGTAAAATGTATTCTGTATCTTTATGTATTTATATTATAATTTATTTTACTGCTAAATGTTAAAATCATGTCTTTCCTGGTTTGGTGTCTGTACAGAGGAAGTGCTGTTCTTGTACAAGCTCAGAGATTTGTGAACACATTAGTTATTTAAGAAAGTTCTTACTGTATTATGTGCAGTGGAGAACTTTCAGTTCCATTGTCTTTCACCATGCTCTAAATAAAAGCTTTGCTCGGAATGTCTGCATATATTAATACAAGAAGTATATCCATAGCGGACAAATGAGCGCGATAACAGCAGAATACTTCCTTGGTTATATTAAAGTGTAATTTATGAACATGACACGCATGAGAACCCCCTTGTAAATTTATTTTCTCTTGTGTGCACATGCTGAGCACATCATCCTTTATTGATGCGTTCAAGGCAGAAAAAAATATTTTCAATTATTAAATAATTTAAGTAAATATATTGTCTCTTAATATATATTCCAAAGGGGAAGTGTGTATAAATATATTAAATAAATTTACTAGTAGCAAGGTGCTCAGAAGAGATAGGGTTGAAATCTATAGAATAAAACGCAGAAAAAATTCAAAGGTCCAGATTTATTCTTGTGAAGATGCATTTTTAAAAAGACCAGCACTTATTGCCAGCAATATCTCTGTTATGCGACTGATATTGATGGAGACGGATGAGTAGAACATATTCACTCATCTATAAAGAAACTGTTTTCATTGCATTATCATTCTGGCAGGCTTTCAAACATGTTGCACTATAGCACAAGTTATCCTCTGTCAAACCCTTAACTGAAATCAATATGATCCTTTATTAAAGTTGCCAATTAACATAATTTATGGTAGGTTACAAAAGGGAGAGATTACATAACGGCTAGCCATTGCTGGGCAGCAGGTTGGATTTTCTAAATTCAATGAGAGAGCATCTTTTCACATAGCTCTGGAGTGACAGAGACAGATTCAGGAGAAAATGATCTGACTACTTAAAGTTCAAATATTAAGTTAAGACAATCATTGATGACTGTGATTGAGAACGTTGTAGCATATAAATGAGCAAATTTAAGACTAACGCACATAGCCTGAAGCCTGTTTCAGAGAAAAAAATCAATAGATGAAAGCAATAAGCCACGTTCTTATGAGGTCAGAGGAAAAATAATATAACAAACTAGAGTTATTTTAATATCTTTGTCATATTTCACTTCTTAAATTACATTTAAGGAGGATTACTAAAAAATAATTTAAAGGTTTAATTGGCATGGCACTGTGGGCAAAAGAATCGGTATTCCCAGAAAATTATTTCGTTTCAGATGTTGATAAATCTAAATGGGCAATGATCACATTGGCATTTGTGTGTGGTCATGTAACACTATAACATTCTGTATGTACTTTATATTGTGCTGTATGCAGCCAACACATTTTGGTAGTGTATTAGACTATCATACTGTCAGTCTTGTTCATGTACAAAATGTATTAAAAGTGCAGTTATGTTGCAATAAAAGAGCAATATGGTACTACAAAGTAATTAAAACGATTTCTATCTTTTCATCTATGATGTAACTGGACGGGAACATGTTTAATGTTTTCTAAAACTATAAGTAACATTTTACATAAAACAATAAAATGAAGTTTTTATTACTGATTGTTATAGGGGTCATATACAGTAAAACATGCATATTATGAATGTATCAACAACAGCACAAATATACTTTAGAAATGTGAATATATAGCCAGAAAAATATATATTTATATACAAAAATAATCATTGTCTCAGTTACTTAACAGAAAGAAAAAAGGCATTATCTCATTTGTGCTGCATTCGTAATCTAATCAGAAACAAAGATGCTGCATAAATGATGCAAGTTCTAATGAATTAAAAGTTGTTAGCAAAATTATTCAGTTCTCTCATTTCGCTATAAGAGTTAAGTTTGATTATTTGTTTGTTATTTTCATCAACTCGTCAAGATAAGCCATTAAGCAATATTCCATCTACAGCACAAATCAACATGCAATCTGTTAATTAGGTAATACATATTTATTAGTTTTGTTAGCTTGCAAATTGCAATCTTCACCAAGTTAAATACATTTGTGAGAGCTTATTAAGTCTTCATGTTAAGCAGCTCACACATGGTATATTTCAATGAGTGATTCAAAGATTTTTTTTTTACCCCCCCCACAAAAAACAATACACTTATGTGAGAATATACCAAAATTAATTTTCCACCATACAAATCTGCAATTCAGGTTTGTGGAGTTATTTTAGAATCAGGTTTTTACTCCTTTATGACATCAGGAAGCTCAGCAATACATTTGGCTTTTGAAGCTTCAAAATGTAAAGGTCAATTTTGATGTATTGACGAGTAAGATCAATGTTTTTTAACCATCATCATTTTTAATGTAATGTCAAAATTTCACCAAACATGTCAAAAGAAGTTCTAGCAGTAAATTATATTATATTTACTTTTAGTGTTGCCTAAATCAGTAGGGCAAAACAAAACTAAATTCTCAATAAAAATTTGGATTTCCCATTTAATCATAAGTCTTCTCACACTATAACACTCGTTGCAGGTATGTATCCAAATCAATTTACCACCAGCCTGGCTACAACTACATACCCTTTTCCAAAGTACCATAGATGCCAACTGACCCTAATTTCTAGTTTTTGTGTCCTTGGAACTGACCCTATTTTTCAATATACTACACAGTGTCTGCAGTGTTTACCATATATTTATATATTCTGAGCTTCCCAAGTAAATATTCAAGTAATTGAATATTTAAAATGCACAATATGCTCTGATCAAATTCAGTAAATTTAATGGGGATTGTAGTTATTCAAGCTCTATCGAGAATGCTGGCCACTACACGGTAATAACTACTGTGTTTTCTGAAGTCTGGGTTTATCTGAGTGTCATGCTTTCTGGCCATTCACAATAACAGAACAGACGGATAAACTACAGAAGGTCAAAAAGAGAGTCAGTGATAACGGACTTGAGTAAAAAAAAAACTTTAAGTCCAAATTGAAAATTATATAATAGACATGGGATTGTAGGCACCAACAATACATATTTAAAATGCACACTTAAGTAGACTAAAAGAAAAATAGATTGACAGCTAGTAATAAAAAATAAATTTAGAACATAATAATAGTAATCACCATCAATGTATACCTATCCCTATGTCAGTTAGTAGGATGCTTCCCAACTGTCCTGACTTAGGTAAGAAATTCCCGATTTAAAGGCTCTTTTCTGTCTTCCCCTCCACAGGCATCATTGTCCTGCTGGTCGAAAAAAATTGGGAGGTATGCTACTAACCAGCAGTGATTGGGTGCTGCGGGCACCTGTCACTGGTACATGCGGCAATGAATGGGTGTTTGTAAGGGACAGCTTAGTGCTTCGGAAGCGGTTTTCATGCCTGCATCACAACATGGCCACACCCCATTTCACAGTCTGTCCTAATTCTATATAGTAGGATATAAATACAGTATATATTGCAGGCATGATCCTCTAACACGTTGTTTAGGTCTGTATTTGAATGAAACATGTTGTCGACCAACAATGTGGAACGTAAATACACAACAATAATAAAAAAGAAAAGCTAGGTGTAAAGTGGAATTTACGAAAGCAAAAGGTGTATTAGAAGGACTTTTAAAAAAAACATATTGCTACACTGTTAAATATTTGTAAATTAACAGTATTTTTACTGACCCACAAACACTAACCCTAAAGGAGAAGCATTTCTAAAATTTAGACATAGCTGAATTCCTCAAAAATAATCTATTCTACTATTATATAATGTAACCCAACTAAAAAACTGAATAAAAGTTTGTTTATATACAGTATTCAGGATTTGAAAACTTAAGTAATTTATTGGGTATAAGAGCACCTCAACGCAAAGATAAGTTTTGTTACTCTTTCACGGGACTAGAACAAGGTATAAGAGGGGAGGCAGCTGTCTCCACTATTAATGTGGGTGTTCCACGCTGCTCCCCAACATCCACCGTCTGTTGAGAGTGCTGACTTTAGGAGAAATCTCCCAGTACTACCCACAACTACTTTATTTCAGTGTTGATAGCAGGGAGCAGGTTACAAATACAGTAGACCCCTCCACAAGGTAATAGTTTCAGCGGACGTGAGATGCAGTGCAGTCACTGGGACAGCACCAAATCATGACGTTACCTCATCTGTAAATGTGGCACCCTAGGAATTATCCTCTGCAATATCCAGGTGGGTAAGTTTGTGTGTTTGTTTGTTTTTTTCATTTGTTTTCCGCTTTGGTTTTTCTTTCTTGCTTTTTAATTTTGGGAAAATAGGCAAGTAATCTAATTATAGGCTGATACAACTAAAGTAATGAGGGCATAAGGTTACTACAGATAATGGCCTTTACAAGTAATGATGGTACAGGGCTAGTAAAGGTAATGGGGAGAGATGGCTATAAGTATGGGAACAAAGGGCTGGCACAGTCAAGGGGAGCATATGACTGGTACATTTAACATGCAGGGACACTGGGGTTACTGTGGTATGAGTGCATGGTGATGGTGGGAACTACAAGTAAGATGGTGGATGCATTTTGCCAACCTGGATATCAAGACACCTTGTCCAGCTCTTTTTTATGGCAATAATATATATTGCATTTCCACAGCGGCTTTCTACCTATCCATGTGCAGAGCTGCCAACATAAAAGGTCTCGACATAAAATACACAATCTTTTTATGAGGGAGCTCAACACATGTCGATTGGAAATAAAAAATGCAGGTCACAATATAGAAAACAATAGGACACAACCTGCGCTGCTATCAGTTATAGCACTATCCTTCATATACGGTTTTCTCATTTCCTTTTCCTATAGCCTGATTATAAATACAGTGAATACTGGTCAATGGGTGCAGGAAATTAGACTCTGTAATATGTTAGATGTGGGGAAAAAAAAATGCTGTACAAGGGCCTATACGATTTGCTTAACATGGGCTATATAAATACGCTGCAAAAAGAATTTTGGATACACATTATCAAATAAATATTTTGATAACCCAGGAATTCCCATGGAACTGAGGGAGTATCAGTTTGTTTATCCTGTTGGCATGTATTATCGGAATCTGGCATGGATTGATTGGAAACTATCATAGTTGGTAATTGTAATTTCAATCATAGTGTTTGAATTAAACGTACCACAATTTAAATGGCGTATTACTTCCACCTATTATATATTTAAAGCCTTAATGATTTTTAAAAAAGATGCTGTCAAAATGTATAAAATAATATTCTTGTGAATCCAAGAACACTAGAAAGTAGTTTTCTGATTAATAATTCAAAAGCAATGTATTCATGTATTTTATGAGTGGGATTCCTGGCTTCTTTACACAGGTTGTGCCGCACAGGCTAAACCAGTGATGGGCAAACTTTTTCAGGAGCGGGCCAAATAAAAAAGAAAAACTTTAGGCGGGCCAATATAATTTATGAAAAAACTCAAATATCGAAATATATAATACAAATTTTTATAAAACTAATGTGATGAATGAAGCTGTGACTGCATTTCTATAAGTTCCTCGTATCTATTTTTTTTATTTAAATATAAAACCAAATAATTATATTTTAATAATTTTATGCATATTTGAATGAAATTTTGTAAAATATTGGCGGGCCGGATAGAACCTCTAAGTGGGCCGGATCCGGCCCGCGGGCCGTAGTTTGCCCATCACTGGACTAAACTATACATTAAAAAGATGCTACTTTAAGTGTTGGTTCTTAGTTGGCAATAATTGGCAGTGTATCCAGCCTCACTTTTTACACTTATTGGACCTGATTCATTAAGGAAAGTAAAGCAAAAAAAAGAGTAACTTTTCACCTGGGCAAAACCATGTTGTATTGGAGGGGGTGGTAAATTTAAAATGTAAGGACAGATTTATAATTGGGGTAGAACAGTCTAGTCTAGTCCTAGATCAACTTTTAATTATCTGTGTACAAATAAAGCTATCAAGTATTTGCATCCTACATGTAAAAACAGCCACTATTTTCCTTATGTGCAAAATAATTCATTTGCACCCCATGCATTGCAGCTTGGTTTTGCAAAGGTTCAAAGTTACTCATTTTCTTGCTTTACTTTCCTTTAATAAATCAGGCCAAATAAGTGTAAAAAGGCAGTGAGGCTATATACAGTGCCAATTAATGTCAACTTAGAACCAACCCTTATAGTAGAGACACAATAGACTGTGTGTCTGGATACATGGCATCTTTTCAATGGATGCTGCTATCCATTCTTTTTCCAAAACACAAATGTTATTACATACAGTAAGTGAAGTAAACAGTGAGATGTAAGAAAAAAGAGCCACACGGAGCCACTGGATATGTTTTAGAGTGTGCGCATTGGAGGTGAAAGGGTTTAGGAAAGACAGAAACAATGGCAAGTTAACTGGAGTGTTATGAAAGAGAAAGGTTTATCTTGGTAGTAGATGAGAGCCCATTGTCAGGTTAATCTCTTCCCTCCCTCCCTCCCTAATTTATGCTTCTTTTTATTTGACATGAGTGGTCCTTACATAGCTTAATATGGAAATTCCACTGAACTAAACCAGAGAAGTAAAATAGAAAGATTGAGTGGGATATATCTACTGAGTCAAGCAGGGATTACTGATGGCAGTAACAAGGTTGAGTACCTGGTTTAGTGCTTGAGAAATGCAGCAAGTTGGAATTCCTCAATGTTATCTGGCAATTCTGCATACTACAGCATCACACCTCCCAGCTTTCAGTCTTCATGAATAGTGACAATATGCGAGAAGGAGGTGTGGTCACACTACGCAAGGTTTAAGCACATCATTTGGGGCATGCCACTCTATGAGGAAGCCCAGACCCATTTCTTTCTCCTAAAAACACCCCTTCAATACCGTGCCACTGATACACTTGGTATTGAAGGGGCATCTGGGGCATCTGCTAGCAGGGCATATCTCTCCCCTGTCCTGGATCGAGGACTTAAGTTCTGATCCACGGGATGCAAATAGGAACTGCACTACCTAAGTCGGGACAGTTGGAAGTTATGGGTCCTGGAGATTTCAAATGTCTATTTTAAATGGCTGTACATGTCACACTTGAAGAGAAGACAATTACATGAATTATGCATGGAGTTCACATCATATAGGCAAGTACAATAAGCAAAAAAAAATGTCCCTCATTTGACCTGTACCGCTCGGGATAGGTGAAACATTGCAGCCATGGATCTTTCTCTGAAGATGATTCTCATTCATCAATTATTTTAAGGCTAATTCCACCCAATGGTGAAAAAATAATAGTAGTATTAATTATGTTAAAAATAATATTTGACAATTGTAAGATACTTGCTGCAAAATACATTGGGAGAAATTCAGTACTAAACAACATGTTTCATCTCTTATTTCTATAATATTGTTCTCAGACAAACTAAAGTATGTTTTCAAAGAAAATGTTTAAGTATTGTAACAAGAATGTCCAGAGTCCTTTCCACAATACAAACATATTCATGTTTGTACAGAGTCCTCTGTACAAGCCATAGGTCTGTTGAAAAAAAAACAATGAAGACTTTGGAATTCTGAAATAAAATGTATTTTTTCCCTCTAAAGACGCAAGCTTCATCCAGTTAAATCAAAAGAACCTTCATAAATAACAAGTCTCTGTGCAATTCCTTTCAAGTGCTAGTTCAAAGTGTCATCTTGCTCTTTAATCAAGAACAAAAAATGTTTTCCCATTTGATAGTTGAAAAGTTGATTTGCTAAGAATATGTAAAATTCTGTAGCACCAAATAACATATGCTTTTATCCAATCCAATGCTTTCTCTCCTGCATTTTTTCAATTTTGGACTTTTATTACTTTGGACTTTTATTACTTTGTGTGTATGTATTTTATTGACCCCAAATGGCAGAAACTAAATCTCAAAAACAGATGATCAAATATTTAAGCAAACAAGACCTTAAGGTGTCTTTTTGAAAATCCCTGCATGCTTTGAACAAAAATCTTAGAAATGATTTAATATGCCAGGGGGAGATGATAACATTCAAAGCAGTGAGAGTATGACAAAAACTGGGATACATTTTTAGGGCTGAATAAGCACTTGTGAGAACTGCAAGCTTCAAACTGCATACCTAACACAAAGTACAAATATGAATGATTTTTACTGCAAAATACAGTATAATGTGTAAAGCAAACACTAGGGAGTAGATTTATCAAAACCTTGTAAAAAGGAAATGTGGAGGTGTTTCCCATAGCAACCAGATTCTAGTTATCATTGTCTAGAATGTGCTAGATGATTGATAGCTAGAATCTGATTGGTTACTATGGGAAACACTTCCACTTTTCCTTTTTAGAAAGTTTGATAAATCTACCCCTAGGTATTCATGTTCATCCTATGCAGCATTATGATGGCCCAGCATCCAGTACCAATAAAGGACAAACAAAAAAACGGCTATGTAAAAGCCAAAGAATGGTGGGACTATCATTACCTTCTGCATTACCAATACCTATAAAATATAGGTTAAGACTAGAGATCAGCGAAGTAGTGGAAACATTTCAAGTAAATTGAATTTCACCAGCACAGGCTATTTTATAAAGGTGCAACGATCTGATGATACAACTTATAGTTCCTCTTTTGCTTCACCAATCTGTGTACTGGGACTGTGTTTGTAAATTCCCATTTTGAGACATTTATAATTTGGAAAAGTGAATAACCCTCTCAGCATATTTATTCACGTGTCAGCCTTAAAAAAAAGGACTGCTTAGGGCATCGGCAGTGTTGAGTTTTTCAGGAATTGTGGGGGTCCCTTCGTGGGACCTCACAGTTCTGCTAGTTGGGGAAAAGTGGGCTCATCTGTAAACTATTTTAGATGGACATGTTTAGCTGTATGGAGGACATGGAGCATAACAAACTACACACAGAAGACTGAAGGAATAAGTGAACTACATACACTAACATAACATAATGCAGACTGACTCTTTGTTATGGGGTGCTTCTGCCAACATTAAACTTTCAGTGTTACTTAAAATGCTCAACGGCTGATATCTTTACTTCATTTAACCTATTTAACACTTATTTAACTATATTTGAATTATTGACA
The DNA here is from genome assembly GCF_038048845.1 of Mixophyes fleayi. NCBI lineage: Eukaryota > Metazoa > Chordata > Amphibia > Anura > Limnodynastidae > Mixophyes > Mixophyes fleayi. The sequence goes on along the minus strand of NC_134404.1, from coordinate 276,253,423 downwards.
CAACACCTTAGTGTGGCAAAATTAAAGGAGTTTATTGTGAAGAAACGGTGGTGGAGAACAGAGCAGTCAGTTCGACATCCGCCAGACCACCGGGATACCCCAGCATTAACTTTGAGAACTCTGCAGACGGAGGGACAACCAAAACACAACCCGGTCGCACATATCTACCTTAAATCGGACATTTGTCCCGGGCACTGCAGAACCCGCAACACTTCTGGGCTAACGGAACGCAACCACAAGCAGACCCACCTGGGCGGTACTTGGACAGAGACTATAGTCGACTCCATCGAAGAGAGTCATGTTAAGGGTGCTCACTACCATAATGTGCGCTCTAACCACAGGACGTCGACGGCACTGCGTTTTCCGGCAACTTCGTCATCCTTGATTTCCACCAGCAAAGCCAGACATACCAAGACTGGATTCATTACTATAGAACAGCTTACATCCCACGCAGGCACTAAGGTCATCCAACCAGGGAGGGTGGGTGGGCAACGTCGAGAACTCAAGAGGCAGCTTAACTCTCTGCCCATCTAATTTATGAACCATGTCTGGCCCTCCCCTGTGACATCAGATCGGCGTAATTCTTTTAGCTAAACTATTGACCCCAGAGTACTAACTACATTTAATGATCCATCCTTAGATTTTAATACCCTTCAAGCTTAATTCAGCCCTCAGTTCTTATTCTACTTGCAGTGAAGAACCAACTTGCACTACCAAGAGTACTTGGAATGCCAGTAATCTAATCATGTTGGAGAGCGTGTACAGATACTGTTTTCTGAAAAACGCTAATAGTCCAAAACATATACAGATAAAAGAACCAGAGTGTTTATATTTAAATAAATAATTCAGCTTAGTGATAGACAACCTTTGAAATATATTAGTAAATATATAACATATATGAAATATATTAGTGACAAATAATGGCTTTACTTGCTCTTAAAAATCTGTGTACGCTGAGTATCTTTTTTTTTAAATTATAAAATATGCACAGCACACATACATGTGGTCCACTTTAATTATTTCAAGATTATTAATCCTAAAAATACTAACAGCCCACTACTTTCCTGAATGCCTCCAGCTCATAATTAAAAGGCTTTCAATACTTTCTTCCACCACATAAAACAGCCCAATTTGAATGGAATGCATGGCTGCAATGCATGGTTAATATTGTACCTTTACTGAGTTTCCGGTAATGTAAATGCTGCATGGTAGCCTCAGCTTTTTATATTAGCTCATATTTTATATTTATGCCTAGTGCTGAGCTTCTGTTGTAGCTACCGGAACTGCCATTTCTCAGAGCCAAGCTGCCTGATTACCTTATCTACATCCGTATTCATTTTTCTTGCTATAGATCTCCAGGTTACAAAAGAACACTTATATTTAAAACATAAAATGTAGCCATAAAGGGGATGTTCACTTACAAATGTTATTTTGGGCTTTACATTGTCAAAATAAACAAAATAAACAATAAACTGAATACTGTAAAATAACTTCTGTATTTTTGGAATATCAGCCAGTTTTGCCCGTGTCTATTGTAGCCTCGTCTGAATGCATCTCTGTTGTTATGCTCTCGTAATCCAGTCAAAGGCTAATATTATGAGGATATTATGAGGACAGTGACAACATGACCTCTGCCTGACTTCATCAGTATTGGCAATCCCAGGAGAATGCTAGAACTCTCCCTCTCTATGATGCTAGCAGTAGCCAGAACTGGAGAAACGTGTAATTGAAGATTCCTGCGTAGTAAAAGTAGAACATGTAGCAGCAGAAATTCCCGCTGTATCTACAAAACAGTATGTATTGGACTGCAGCACCCACTTTGAAACAACAATATTTTATATAGCTAAAGTGCCAATTGTAAGATAACCTTTGGACAACACCTTCAACAAAAGAGAAGTCTGGATGTTTCCAATGAAAGTGAAGAATTTGCTTTGCTTTTTAAGCTCCACAATGCTTAGAAAATTATGGTGTGATCCTGTTTAATTCTATGCTTGTAATGTCATTCTATACACCTGCATGCTTGAATGATGGACAGATGAGCCCCCAAAACACTTTAGGATAGTACCGAGAAAGGTCTTACCTGCAACCCTTTATAGTTGGTATTATGTAAGTATGCACATACGTACTGGAACTGGAAGCCTGAACTTGGGCTTCCAGTTCCAGATTCACACAAAAAAAAAACCTTCAAAAAAAAGGAAAGAATGCTTTATTTTAACAATTTATTATTATTATTATTATTATTATTATTATTATTATTATCATCATAGTTTTGTAAGGCGCCACAGTGCTCTGCAGCACCGTACAGTAGGGAAAACAGGATATACATAAAACAAGGATATACATAAAACAAGGACATATAAGGCAGACAAAATAAATGCAGACATGAAAACAAAGGATAGAGGACTCTGCTCATTAGAGAGCATACATCCTAAATGGAAGAGGAGACAGCTAAAACAAAAGGAGTGTGTGTGGCTTAAAGGGGAGATTGGGACAACTGTGAAGGTGTATTAGTGTGAATAATATCATTAGGGATAAGGTAAGCTTTAAAAAAGAGATGCGTTTTTAGAGAATGTCTAAAGATTTGAAGGCTGTGGGAAAGTCTGATTGGGCATGGTAAGAAATTCCATAAATGGGGAGCAGCACAGGAGAAGTCTTGTAGACGCGAGTGAGAAGGGGTTACCAGAGAAGAGATAAGGCGCAGGTCAGAGGTAAATCTAAGTGGGTGAGTATTTTGATATGAGATTTGAGATGTATGAAGGGGTGGTGTTGTTGAGGGCTTTATAGGTAAGGGTGAGTAATTTGAATTAGATTCTGGAGGATACAAGCAGCCAGTGTAGGGATTTGGAAAGTGCTGCAGCAGATGTGAAGTGGTGAGAGAAGAAGATCAATCTTGCAGAAGCAAGATGAATTGAAGTGTGGATATATGGGTGTTGAGAATGCCAGATAGCAGAAAGTTGCAGTAGTCAAGACGGGGGATGATGAGAGAATTGATAAGAGTTTTGGTAGCATTTTGAGTAAGAAAAGGGTGTATTCTGGCAATGTTTTTAAGGTGGACTCGAAAGGACTGGGATAGAGTCTGGATGTGTAGAATTAAGCAGAGGGCAGAGTCAAGTGCGACACCAAGGCAGTGGTCTTGGGAGACTGAGGAAATTGTGGTGTCATTAAAAGTGAAGGAGATTTGAGGGGAGGTGGCAATTCTGTCAGGAGGGAAGATAATAAGCTCTGTTTTGGATATGTTGAGTTTTAGGTAGCATTGGGACATCCATGTGGAGATAGCTGAAAGACAGTTGGTTACACGAGAGAATCGAGAAGGGGAGAGGTCTGGGGAAGAGAAATAGATTTGGGTGTCATCAGTGTAGAGGTGGTACTGGAGGCCAAATGAGCAAATTAGTGTCCCAAGAGAAGAGGTGTACAATGAACAAAATAAAGGTCCAATAACAGAGACCTCAACAGATAGTGGGAGTGGAAAGGATGATATGGCAGAGGTAGAAACACTACAATAGGTAGGAAGTGAACCAGGAAAGAACTGTATCAAGAAGGCCAATGGAGTGAAGGGTGTGCAAGAGAAGAGGGTGATAAACAGTGTCAAAAGCAGCAGAGGGGTCCAGGAGAATGAGTAAGGAGAAATGACCCTTAGATCTCATGGTAAGTAGATCATCAATCACTTTTGTGTAATCAGTTTATGTGGATGGAAGTCTGATTGCAGAGGGTCAAGAATAGAGTGAGAGGAGAGAAAGTGAGACAGGCGTTTGTACACTAATCGTTTACGTAGTTTGGAGGTAAAGGGGAGGAGAGAAATAGGGTGGTAGTTGGAGAGAGAGGCTGGATCAAGTGATGGTCTCTTTAGAATTGCTGAGATGAGCGCATGTTTAAATGAGGATAGAAATGTGCCAGTGAAGAGAGACAGGTTGAAGAGGTGGGGTAAAGGGGGCATGCAGTGGAGAAGAGGGAGTGGAGAAGTTGGAAGGGAATAGGGTTAAGGGGACAGGTTGAAGGGTGAGATGATGAGATGAGTGTAGAGACTTTGTCTTCAGTTCCTGAAGAGAATGAATTCAGAGTGGATTGGGAAGTGTAGGTGCAGTTGGACAGAGTGGGTGGAGAGTGTGGAATTTGGCATGAGGAAATATTTTGTCGAATGGTGTCAATTTTTTTCTTTGAAGTAGGTGGCAAAATCATGGGCTGTGAGGGAGGAATGGGGAGGAGGTGCAAGTGGGCAGATAAATGAGTTAGAGGTGGCAAACAGGCGACGTGGGTTAGAAGACTAGGTAGATATTAGAGATTTGAAGAATGTTTGTTTGGCAATTGAAAGGACAGTGCTGTAAGATGAAAGGATGAATTTATAGTAGAGGAAATCAGAATAAAAACAATACATGGGGATAGTGATTGGAGGAATTGTATCACCGCTGTCTACGCTAAATAGGCTTTCTCAACGGGAAGCTTTATCGGACAGAACCGGCGATAACCGGTAAAAGCTATCATCCACATGGAGGGCTTCTTAAGTAGGGAGTTGCCGTAAATCGGGCAAAACTTAAGGCTTTTCCCTATCTGATAAATAGACTCCTTATTGTAGTTTATAGCAGGTTTCAACACACATGATAAGGCAAGTCACTACGTTTTCTTAAACTCTATGCTTTTTATGGTTCAGGAGAGTAGTTGGTTGACTTTAGGATTCACACCACGTATAAGATGCCAGCAAACAAATATGATTTTTCATCTACTATTACTATGACAGAAGATAGTGTCACTTCAGCAGCGAACCAGTTGTCATATATTGCCTTATCCAGTCTGACAGTTCCCTTCTGACAAAAAGTGGCTCACTTTATTAAATTAGCCCCTTGGTGACTTTGAATGTCGTAATAACTTCTGACGGTCAAAGTTAGTTTGAAACGTCTTTACAATCTTTATTAATTTTACCATTTTACCCATTCATTTGGGAACTGCTTTAATAACATTGAGTACATAACGGAATATTATATCCCGGGCAATATATCAGATTTGATTTGACTAATGAGATGAAAGCTTTAATTAATTGGTACTGTTTTTACCATGCTACAATAATATCTTTAACATTTTCTCAGTGTATATGTCACCCTACTGTGTACTTAATTTTCATACCACATTGAGTAAAATATTGACATCTATTTCAACATGTAAATATTTTCAGTGATTAAAGGGATTGGGCAGTGGAAAAAAATGTAATAAATGGCATTACTAACAACAGTACAAGGGTAAGGCCTTGTTTAATTTACTAGAGAAAACATGTTCCACATCCACACAATGATTAATTTAGAGTAGCTATTTATGGAGAAACGCTACTGCTTGTTAAACTCCAAAATTTATAGATGTCCACCCAAAGACACTTTTTACTATAAACCCCTTCCCAAGAGACAGAACCATGTTTTTTATAAGATAATCATCACACCAAACACCCCCACATTTCTCCAATGGCTACATTGCGGATCATACATGAAACACAATGGTATGAGTTTTAGTTAAAAAAAAGTATTATTTTGATTAAAAACCAAACTAGTAAATACAATGGGCCTGATTCATTCAGGAAAGTAAAACAAGAAAAATTAGTAACTTTGAAACTTGGCAAAACCATGTTGCATTGGAGGGGAAGGAAAATTAAAAATGTGATGGCAGATTTACAGTTGGGATAAGGTATGTCCGAGATCTACTTTAAATTTCAGTGTACAAATAAAGCTATCAAGTATTGCTACATAAAAAACAGACAGTATTTATCTTATGTGCAAAATAATAAACTAATTTGCACCCCTTGCACTGTAACATGGTTTTGTCCAGGAGAACATTTTATTTCCATACTTTCCTTAATGAATCAGGCCGCATATATGCAAACTCTCAGTCAATGTGTTTCTACATTGCTATTTCTTGTTATCAGCAATTTCAGGCTCTGAAAAGCTCTCTGAATTGTCTTTCTTTAGGCTGAAAAAAGTATTTCTTTAAGACTCATAGTATTACATGATATATTATATATTAATATATTATATTATGTATCTACTAGTACACTACAGGAAATTGGAAAATGTTGCTCAAATGATAAAAATGTCAGTAGAGTTGTCTTCCATAAAAGTTTATTGGAAAGAAATTATTATTACTGAGCACTAGAAAAGCTTATGCACCTCCCCTCTAACAATCTGTACGGGTCATTTCTATAATACATATCTTAGCTGAGATTCATATCAAATAATAACATTGCCTTTAACAAGGTCGCATGAAATTAATTGAGCAGTTTTCAGAAAGATAAAATATAGAAGATAACATTTATAGCAATAAAACAACTCTGCTGCGCTCTACTGTAATATTCTCATCTGTTCAGGTCAATTTATAGTGGATTGCATGGCATACCTATACAATAATTATAAGCATGACCTATGAGAGCTTTTATTCTGTTAACCCAGAGTTTATAAAGAGACCACCATATATGTTGGTCTTATTTTCTTTCTCAGTTCTGATTCAACTGGAGGTTTAAGATGCTTTCTGGCCAATTTATAAATTCCGCCCAGTGCTATATAATATTTACATTTATGTGCTGCATCGGACTAGACATTAGCTAAAAATCAACTGATGACCACCAAGCATGCTTCCTTTAGAAGCTTTTTTTAAGGGTCCTGTTTTTAATAATTTGCTATATACTTTTAGTCACTACTCTATTACAACTTGCCTATCTTTAGCCAGCCACCAAAGATTGAAAATGCTGTAGGAAGTAAATGCTAGCTACATTCTTATATAGAGTGTATCTAGCAAATTATTCAATATACAAAAAGGATGGGGGTTGCAAGTCAGCACCCTCGTCTACACACGAAATAAATTCTGGACTTGTTCCACACACCTCAGCAAAAAGTGAATCATTGTTACGCTCTATCTCTTCCTCTTCTGGATCCGAATGCTCTTTTGGAGTACTTGGGTGAGAGCAAAAAACACAGAAGTGAGAGAACAAAAAAAAGGCATGTTTTTTCCATGAAATGTTAAAAAGTGTGATTTCGAGATGCAACAACAAATGTATATTGCAGCAATTTTTGCATTTGTGTCAGTGCAGCAGTATAGATTTCACATCTATGCCAATAAAATAAATATACCTCTGTAAAAAAAAGGATGGGGGTATGGCTATGGACTAAGAGGCACACTGGAGTGACTCACCGCATCCCAGGCTAAACAAGTACTAATTGCAGCATTTCCATAGCTATAGCACATTACCTGCCTCCCAAATATCTGGGGACCCCCGGAGTGATGTATCCTTAATTTAAAACACCTTTACCAAGTCCAGGCAGGCATAATTTCTTTAAACGTTCGCCCTCCATACAACAAGCACAAGATAGTAGCGGTCCCCATAATTTAGATCAGGGGAATTCCACAAAGAATAAAAGTAATGGATCTCCAAACAAGTTTGTACTGATGTCCATAACAATACTGATACTACCCATTCAGACTGAACTGGGTAAAGCCACCAAGGAACTCAGACATTAAACAATTGCCCTGTGCATCAGAGTGTCTGTGCCTGAAACAGAAAGGCAAAGTAAAAGTGTAAAGTACATGTGGTCTCTGATATTAATGATGTATACTACTAGATGGATACCTTGCCTAGATGACAAGAATATGCCAATGAGTGTGTTCCATGACAGAGCTTCAGCTGCTGATGCAAAATGTATGGACTTTGGATGCATTATGACAGACTCTGATATTCAACCTTCAGATTTCTTCTATTCTGTCTTCAAATCACTCTTCTATCTCCAAAATCATACTCTCTCGTCACCATCTACCTTTCCTACATGATTTTAATGAGTTTAATTGATTTACATTTCTAAGATGTTTCAGGTTAAGTGTTCTACTCAATCTATATAAAATTGAGGAATCTGTATCTGTATTTCTATCTTTTTGCTCTTCTCCTATGAAATAAAAATATAAATTACCTGCAAATTTATACCCTATCAAAGTGAAAGTTTCCTTTAAATAAATGATTAGGAATGGAAATATATGTTCAATAAATGGCCAGCAACAATCCGCAATCATCTTTATTTTAAATGTTATTTAGTATTTATAGAAATAGATCTTTGTGCTACATAGATAATTTTTAAATCTGCAGTTCTTGTAGCTTGATTTCCTAGTTCCATATTCCAATATGGAATAAAATCTACCTACATAGACTTTCTCTCACAATCAGTTGCACGTCTACGTTAGAAAGATGTTAGATATATTACTTTTGTTTGCTTCCTATAAGCACCATTTAAGTCATTGTTGAATGTTGAAGAGCCTTGAAATATACCATAGACAAGACACATGCTTCTAGGTTACATGCACACACACTTTACTCTTACCTGTTCCCAGGATACAAGTTTGGACTCAAAGGCTTACTGCAATCTTCGCTGTAACATCTTATAGATTCAAAGAAACCACTTACTTTTCTACACAATATAAGGTGTAAACAACTAATCTACCTTCTTGTTATATTGAGTTCTAGACCACTGTGTTGTTACAGATATTCTACAATGCACATCATGGAAGAATTGCAATATTGCAGCCTAGCAACAATATTTATTTCCAATATGAGAACTAATCCTAGAAATAAAACAATTATTTAGCAACAATTACACTTTATCTAAACAATTTAAGCAATCTATATATATCTATACACATAAGATTAAAATTGAGGGACTTTTAAACATTGTTAAGCATAATGTTTACCTCAAGTCACATTTGGGTGCCAAATATTGCATATTTTACCAGCAGAATTTGGCTTTTCTTGTTCTGTGGGAAATTTTCTGAATTTCCTCTTTCATATTTGTTCTACTTGTTATGCCCCTTTGATTTTGTGTGCACAGGGCACTGTATAATAAAAAAAATACTGTGCGCAGAAACATGAGTTGTTCTTATAATTTAATTTTGAAAACACTAGGTAAACAGAAATATGTCAGCATCTAGGAACACCTTCTGATGATGGTGTTCATAATGTACATCTCTCTTCTCTATTAAAATAAACTAAAATAACCTCCTGGATAAGGTTTTAATATCTTGCTTTAGGATAAAAAAAGGAATTAGCCCAAATGTTCAGTCTGCCAGGTCTGGTCACCTGTATTACAGTTTGCTGTATCTTGCTTGTCAAGATAAATCCCTAAATATGCATTTTTTTTTCCATAAATGTAATGACGTTTAAAACAAAATGATATGGTACTTGTTTGTTTAATCAAACACAATAAAAACAGTAAAATATAATAAAGAATAAAACTTACTTTATATAGTAGGGCACTTTGTTCAGTGAAACAGATCGTTGCCATGGAAGCTGTACAGAAGCTGAGAGTGGGAAGGAAAAAAAACAAGGTGTACTAAATGTTAGTTGCAAAAAGAGGGCTATGGAGAACACACACAACAAAAAGTTAACTTGCTTTTCAGGGTTTTTTGTTTTTTTAATTATTCATAACAAGGCTTAGGGAATTGAGTAACATATGGCAAATTAGATACCTTACCCAACAAGTATTTCTTAGTAAAACTGAAATATTTATACCTGAGTATGTATTTTAAAACACAGAAGGCTTGGCTATATTCTTAGAGCAATGCTAACTTATTAATGTACAAGAATGATAGATATATTGTAAAAATAAGCTTGTAGAGGAAACTGTAATAAAATACTTCAATATTGTAATCATCATCATCAACATTTACTTACACAGCGCCAACACATTCCATAGTGCTCTACAATTGGGAACTTTTTTCAAGCTGCACCCACTCTGTGGAATTCCTTTCCTCGCACAATAAGACTTTCTTCTGGTCTACACACTTTCTAGCGTTCTCTGAAAACCCACCTCTTCAGGCAAGCTTATAGTATTTCTTAACCACCATCTTAACCTCACTGGGTTACCCTATTACTGCCCTTTACTCAATTCACACAAGACAACAACCCTCTGACCCCCTGATCAACATTGCTGTGTGACTGGATCATATAGCATACTAATTACTTTTTACCTTTGCAATCTGGCTTGACTGAAATGCAATATGTAGATTTAACCTCATATATCAACCACCGATTGTCCCTTAGATTGTAAGCTTGTGAGCAGGGCCTTTCACCTCTCTGTCTGTTTTACCCAGTATTGTTTATTACTGTGTTAATATGGGACCTATCAGGTCAGATGTGATCTGATTTGCCCTGTTCTTGAAGAACCAGACAGATGCAGAACCCTTCTTTTGGACAAACACTGCAATCAAGCTCCAGTTTCATGACTAAACACCTGTAACACTGCTCTACTACCTTATAAATAGTAAGGAAATGGCAGTATTGTGGTATCACAGAAAGAATAGTCAAGGATTACATGAAAATTGCACCCAAAACTGATGAAATATGCTGAGGAAAACCCAGTTCCAAATTATTACATACCAGTGGCAGAGTTGTGAGGCTAAATGGCAGTTCCTCCACGCCCTAAGGTCATTCACTGCTTTTCAGCTTTCCACAATTTATGATCAATCTGGCAACATGTTTATGGAGGATAACACACTGCCTGTCTGAAAAAACCTGCAGCAAACATAACAGGACTCCTCTAGCTCCTATAATATTTTTCAAACAGGCAGTTTGTTGTCCATCTACATCAATCATTCCCAAATCCAGTCCTCATGGACCCCTAACAGTACATGTTTTCCATATCTCTTTGCTGGAGCACAGATGTATTCATTAGTAACTGACACATTTTGAACGATCCACAGGTGGTACCTGGAAAACCTGCACTGTTAAGGTTCCCTGAGGACTGGAGTTGGGAAACAGTGACCAACATCAAACTGCCAGTGTGAGTGTGTGGAAGCAAGCTGGGCAAAGGTGTCTGCACATATGAGGTTGGGGAACCTGCCTGATGGCATTAAGTATTTTTTTGGAACAGGGTTGGTAATTTAGTACATTTGATCTTAGCTTCTCGTTATCGACTTTACATTTTAAACTTACTAGACAGAAAGTGTTGGGAGACAGGACCAAAATCCTGATGTGCTTCTTGAAGCTGTTTGAGACGTTCTTCAACTGCAGCCTACAAAACAGACAAATTAATTGAAGAGAGTGCAAGATATATGTTCTGTAAAATCACAAACTGTATTTAAATAGCATAGGCATTATTGCATGCAAACTGTTATACCCTGGCCAAGTAAATGAAAATAGTTACACAGCGATAGAAAAGATAATACCAGCCTGAAAAAGAATTCTGAGACATCAGAATAGTCACTGTAATGGCTATTTATTTGTAAACCAAAAACAATAAAGGCTTTTTAATGTATCTCTAGTGCCAATATTAACTCCTATTGTACAGTAGCTGTACTAGCAGTAGTGTGCCCATTCTGCTGCCTGGTCTGACAAGTGTAAAGGCTCCTTCTTATACTTTACACAAACAAACAAACAGTTGCATATGACTAATATACACTACATAAGACAAACATATTGCTAATTTAAATCATTATTATATAAAACCGTAAGATAGATTATCATCATCATAATCATTTATTTATATAGCACCACTAATTCTGCAGCACAGAACAGAAAAGTAGCGCTGTATAGACTTTGTAATCTAGGGCCTGATTCATTAAGGATCTTAACTTGAGAAACTTCTTATTTCAGTCTCCTGGACAAAACCATGTTACAAAGCAAGGGGTGCAAATAAGTATTCTGTTTTGCACATAAGTTAAATACTGACTGTTTTTTCATGTAGCACACAAATATCAACTTTAAATTTCAGTGTACAAATAAGCTATCAAGTATTTGTGTGCTACATGAAAAAACAGTCAGTATTTAATTTATGTGCAAAACAGAATACTTATTTGCACCCCTTGCATTGTAACATGGTTTTGTCCAGGAGACTGAAATAAGAAGTTGATCAAGTTAATATCCTTAATGAATCAGGCCCCTAGACTTTTGCTATATTTTCTGCCAGTTTTTGAATATTATGTTGTCTGCCTATCCAGTTGTTGCGAAAACAAGTTCCAGCAAAAACTGCCAAATGCTGACAGGGCATACTGGGTTTTGTAGTTCTAGAAAGACACAACTTTGCCTACCTCTCGTTTAAAGTACTGTTGTACCGTATATAAGCAATGTAAATTGTAATAGATAAATGATTATACTTATTATACAATTGCTAACAATGTAGAAATTACTTATTTAGACATCTGAAGCAAAAGAGAAAATGTATTATCTTTTGGTAAATGAATGACCTAGATTGTTCTGGGCCGAGGTAAAAAGCTGTCCTATTGTGTCTCATTATAAGATTATAGGTACATTGGGGTTTTATAGTACATTCTCTAAGTGTCCCGTCATCTGCAATACTTCATTAATTGCATTTGATTGCAATAAACTAGACATGCAATGTACCGCATCTGTATATAAGTTATTAAAATGTATCACTTGTGTTGGATTTTTATACAGCTATTTTTTGTGAAAGAGTTCTGATTTGACTTAATTGCCCCCCCCCCCCCCCCACAAACCCCTCCTTCATTTTGCAATGCCTCTGCTATTAAAACTAAAATCCTTGTCCAGTGCAGGGTCAGCATGTCTTTGGGGACACACCGTCCATCCTGTGAAAACTAGATTTGTTTTAATCAACATTTTGCATGGGTGGCAATAAAGCAGATTTCTCTTCTGCCAACTTTTGCAGCTCTCAATAACAGCAACATGATTTATGGCGTTACAACACTGCTTACAAATTGCATCCAATATATGTATCACAGAGGTGCCAGGGAGCACCAGATAAATACATAAAAATTACAAATGGAGGGTATCAAAGTAAAATAAAACCATGCCCAGTAGAATAATTTGCTTCTCGCTAGACTGACAGAAACAAATTAGCACACACAAGATCTGGATCTGCATTTCTGGATTTGCACAGCAAAATCGTAAAAAGACAATATAATGCAAACCTAATCAGTGAAGGGGCTTTTAGACATTTTAATACATGTCCCTAGTATTATTTTAATATACCAAGTTTACTAATAGAACCCACCTTAGATCATGTCTATCAGTTACAGGTCCAAATAAAATTAAAATGTATAACTTAAAATGTATAGCTGGTTATGGCACACAACCATCATCGCCCACATTGTATAGTTGTATGTAATTTCCTCCCCCTGCCGAAGCGTCATTCCTGCGCCATTACATCTACATAGTGATTTCTCGGACATCAGGATATTAATAATATTTCCTGACATCAGAGATCATGCTGTGATTGGGGGAAGCTCTTAGAAATGTAAAAAAAAATGTTTAGGCTCTTGAAGATATTTAACGGTACTGTAACCTGAAAAGAATACAGAATAGTAGGTATATTCTATTAGGGGCATGTTATATTAACATTGCTAAAAAGTTGCAGTTAACCCTTAGCTATGCACTTATTGCCTGTTGGAAGTGAGGGTTAGTAGAGGCAGCACATAGTTAATTTTTAGTTTTACGTGAATAACCCTTTAAATCTATTTTTGCACCATCAAGCTTTCAAGTGGCCACTGGGAAATTGCAAATAAGTGGTTCCGGGTATAGAAGATGTTTTTTCAAAATATTAACTAATTTTTAGCATTGACAGAAGAATATGATGGGTCCACCAGAGCCACAGACCAGCCAATGTTTGTTTTCTATTCGCTACTTGAATAAAAAAATCATTTTATATGTTACAGTAATAAAATACATGTATACTGAAGAAAAATCTTATTTAAAATAAATTGTTTGTGGTGAAATATCATGTGTTTATTCAGACGAAGTGTATCTTGGCCAATTGTATTTAGTGTTCACAGCTACTTAATAATCAGAATTAACTTCACACTTTGTTGTGAACAATTTTGAAGGACTCTGCTGATTAACAGGTCACTTATAGTTGGTTACAAAGCAGAAAACCTTCCATTCCTTAGACCTATTTCTAATACCATTTTGTTGTGTGCAATAATCTTAATTTAGATGGATAAAGAGACATCTATAATACACACAACATAGTAAGTGGGGTAAGGGTCTCCCACTGTAAAGTATATAGATATTAGAAATCACCAAGGAACTGTGTTACCATATAAAAGCACAAGGCCAAATGCTATTATACAGGTTGCAGAAATCAGAGATGACTTCTAATATTCATAACAATTTACATTTCAGGGCGCATGTTCACTTATAACACAAATTTTTTCATAAGAACCCACTGTTAATTGGCTGCTCTTAAATTGACCTTAGTCTCTCTCAGTCTGTGTGTGTATGTTAGGGAATTTATACTTAAGCTCCAATGGGGCAGGGACTGATGTGAATGAGTTCTCTGCACAGCGCTGCAGAATTAGTTGCGCTATATAAATAGCTGATGATGATGTTTATGCAGATATTATTTACAGGGGTTTATACATATGAAACACTGTAGGGGTGGAAGAATGGCTGATCACAGAACAAGTTGGATTTATAAACTTTGTTTAAACCAGAAGTGAATTTTAATATGTCATCTTCCTGCACCAGTTTAACAAGAGCCTCATATTACAACTACATTATCTAATTCTCGGTCTGTAACTTCCTGCTTGCCTCCATTCCCCTCCCCATATTATGATACAGGCTCTCACTTACAGCTCCCTTCCTTACTTACATAATAATATGTCCAATTATACTTACACTGTGTCAAAATACTCATCTCCTGAAATATTCTGTTCTGCTGTGCAAATTCAGGTGAACGGATTGCCCAGGGCCTGATCAACCACTAGGCTGACCAGGCTGCAGCCTGGGGCGCTGGGTCCCGGGGGGCGCGGCACTGTGGGTATTTTTTTTTTAAAAAAAAAAAAAATTTTTTTTTCTTCATTCATTTTTTTTCTATAGGGAGGGGGGGGGAACTGCCCTGCATATCTATAGGGAGGGGGGAGAACTGCCCTGCATATCTATAGGGAGGGGGGGGAACTGACCTGCATATCTATAGGGAGGGGGGGGGAACTGCCCTGCATATCTATAGGGAGGGGGGGAACTGCCCTGCATATCTATAGGGAGGGGGGGGAACTGCCCTTCATATCTATAGGGAGGGGGGGGAACTGCCCTGCATATCTATAGGGAGGGGGGAACTGCCCTGCATATCTATAGGGAGGGGGGGGACTGCCCTGCATATCTATAGGGAGGGGGGAACTGCCCTGCATATCTATAGGGAGGGGGGGAACTGCCCTGCACATCTATAGGGAGGGGGGGGGGGAACTGCCCTGCACATCTATAGGGAGGGGGGGGGGAACTGCCCTGCATATCTATAGGGAGGGGGGGGGGGAACTGCCCTGCATATCTATAGGGAGGGGGGGAGAACTGCCCTGCATATCTATAGGGAGGGGGGGAACTGCCCTGCATATCTATAGGGAGGGGGGAACTGCCCTGCATATCTATAGGGAGGGGGGGGAACTGCCCTGCATATCTATAGGGAGGGGGGGGGGGGGAACTGCCCTGCATATCTATAGGGAGGGGGGGGAACTGCCCTGCATATCTATAGGGAGGGGGGGAACTGCCCTGCATATCTATAGGGAGGGGGGGAACTGCCCTGCATATCTATAGGGAGGGGGGGGGACTGCCCTGCATATCTATAGGGAGGGGGGGAACTGCCCTGCATATCTATAAGGAGGGGGGGAACTGCCCTGCATATCTATAGGGAGGGGGGGGAACTG
This sequence comes from Mixophyes fleayi, assembly GCF_038048845.1. Lineage (NCBI taxonomy): Eukaryota > Metazoa > Chordata > Amphibia > Anura > Limnodynastidae > Mixophyes > Mixophyes fleayi. Next base: position 276,237,805 of record NC_134404.1, on the reverse strand, counting down.
CCCTGCATATCTATAGGGAGGGGGGGAACTGCCCTGCATATCTATAAGGAGGGGGGGAACTGCCCTGCATATCTATAGGGATGGGGAGAACTGCCCTGCATATCTATAGGGAGGGGGAACTGCCCTGCATATCTATAGGAAGGGGGGGGAAACTACCCTGCATATCTATAGGGAGGGGGGGAACTACCCTGCATATCTATAGGAAGGGGGGGGAAACTACCCTGCATATCTATAGGGAGGGGGGGAACTACCCTGCATATCTATAGGGAGGAGGGGAACTACACTGCATATCTATAGAGAGGGGGGGGGGGGTAACTACCCTGCATATCTATAGGGAGGGGGGGGACTACCCTGCATATCTATAGGGAGGGAGAGGGGGACTGTCATACAAATCTATAGGGTGGGAGGGGGGGGCTGCCATGAAAATCTATAGGGAGGTAGAGAGGTTGATATGTATGAAGGAGGGCAGAGGAGGAGGGCTGATATATGTGACTGGGGGAGTTTTGATGTGACGGGGGGGGATAGCTAGCTAGCAGAGTGGAGGTAAGGAAAATAGCTGCAAGGGGGATGGATGCAGGGTGGGAGGTAAAGAAAATGGCTGCAGCAGAGGTTAAGGAAAATGGCTGTGGGGGGGGGGGGTTGTGGTTAAGGAAAATGGCTGCAGGGGGTATTTAAAAAATAGAGCAGCTTTGGGGGGCAGAATCTCATGATTGTGTGGTGGTCACATGGGTGGTCTCAGCAATCAATAGAATACTAAATATTAGTGAGATGGGGCTGGTAGAGGTTTGTATTTGATTGACAACAAATATTCAGATATTGCTTATATAGGCCTGTCCAATGGGATACTTTTAGCTGGCCATAATGGAGTGTTTTGTTTTAACTAAAGGGCCTAATCATTCAGGGTTTGCATTATAATACATTTTTGCATTTTCAAAAAAGGACGCCAACTTTCCAGAAGCCAGCGAGAGGATAACAAAGTTGCAAGAGAGAAGAGCAAGGACAGGTAAGAGACAATGGCACAATCTGTCTAAATTTGAATGCTGGAGAATACACCTGAACATTCATATTCAGGAGTGTTCCTATACACCTATATATTCGGAGGAGGGAGGGGAGGGGGGGGGGGGGGGGGGCGCTGCGGCCGTATTAGCCTAGGGCGGCCAGAACCCTTAATCAGGCCCTGGGATTGCCTATAGGTTGTCTAGCCTCACTCACTCCTAATCCGATCACACACAGACATGAATGAGAATGAATGCAATATGTGCTCTGACCCTAGTCAAACACATGTAAAATGTCATTGGGATGAGGCAAATATTGTAAATGTGGGCTTACTTATGTGTTTTAGTTTGTTTGAGCAGAAACAATGGTGCAGCTTTTTCCCTGACCTAATAATACACCTGTGGATATGTATGATCCTCATCAAATCATTCACAGTGATTCAGTGGTGAAAAGTGCATAATGTTACAACAGCAGCCACTTTACATCACATAATAAATGTATTATAAACATCCTAGCAGGATTACATAAAATTCCGAGCCCTGATTGAAGCGATATTTGTAAGCGTGATGATGTGCTGCTGTATTTCAAAGCACATTTATCATACACTTTTGGAATATTAAATGTGAAAATCTTTGGGCAGGCCTTATTCAAATCAGATGCAAATTATAATAAAAAAAATCAGGGCGGTATTAAAAATGATTTCAGTAGCTTAGCTGAAGAGGAACTACAAAGCATGTCGGATTCTACAAGATAAGACAGTTATACCTGTAGGAGCTTCCACCTGACGTTCAGGTCATCCAATTGGCGAGTCATTTTAGCAGATGGCTGAATATCTAAAGCCGAAAGCTGACTAGCCACATCATTCACTGTCTTCACTTTCAAGCTAATGGGCGCCATTTCCTCTCCCAACGCCTGTCACAAAACACAGCACAAAAAGAAGAGAAGAATATTTAAAACCACAGCATTGTAAAACTTTGACAGGGAATGTTGAGAGGTGATTGTAAATTGTACTGGGGTGTTTTTATTTGGAGAGGTGTGCAAGTATTTGCAAGAATTGTGGAATGCATAGTTCATATTCATCAAATTGTATTTAACTAGGTTATATAATGTAAAAGGTACATTTCATAACGAAATTCTAAGTGGATCTGTATTTTGGGATACGGGGATGAATGTATGATTGACATTTATTTTTTAAAATATTGTATATCCAGGGCTGGTAAGCTGTGATTAATGATGGAAAGTGGCATGGATAGTACATAGCACAGTTTGAAGTTCGGATTGGAAGCCGAATCAACTATTGGCATGCTGGGTGCCCTATATTGTAGGTGTTCTATTCCTTCTGCATGGGGAGATTTCAAAAGGGAAATATGAGATGATAACAGCTCATAAAATCACAACTGCAGATTAAAATAAGATGCTTATAACCATCATATTATGTTGATCTATAAGCAGCAAGCACAACCTAATTGAGGAAGTTTACATTTTTGCCTCTAGTGAGAACATTTCTCTTTCTTCCAAAATTAATTTCAGAATCCGCTTTAAAAAAACAAACAAAAACAGGCTTTAGAAACTTGATGTCTGATAGCTATGATGTTCATCTTTTAGATGTGAGCTAAGCCCCATACTTAACACAAGTCATAATCGTGGAGCAGCTCAGTGGGCAGCACTAGATAAAGAAGATGGCATTCTGGTAAAGAAAGAGCTAGCAAGACTATGTAGGAGATTTTACTAAATTTTGATTTTCCAACCTTTTTTAAAGTGACCAAAATCACTATACAATGTCCTAAAAAGAACGAAGCAGTAATTTTTAGTTATTTCATCATTTTTAAAAAGATTACTTTGCCAGCTAGTAAAACTCAATATGCAAGAGCTTTTCACATTTAATTCAATGGGCACATTCATTTCAATGGTATTTCCAGCTTGTGTAGAAATTTCACTTAAATTAAATATCGAATTGAAACAAATGGGAAGAGCTCTTGCATTTTGAGTTAAATTACTAGCCAAATGAGTTATTAAATACAAGTCTGACATTTGGACACCAAGCTGGAGATGTCAAATGTGTTTTTAAATTATCCTGCTTTTTTGTGCTTCCATGAACCTGTTATTCCACAACAGCATTATCTGGCTTTTTATAAAATTAATAGAGACTCAAAAGCGGTTACTTTATTTGCCAATACTGTGTGATTATGCTGAATATTGAAAACCCCCACTGCAATTTCATTAACAAAATAGTAGCAAACTTTCAATGTTGTGCAAAATCAAGGTGACAACAAGTGAATTAATCATTTAATTATTGACTTCCAAATATCTATTGGATGTGGGGTAAAAACAATTACAGCTGCTGGGGCTTTAAAATCAAAGGAACATGGTGTTTTAATGTAAGGGTTTTCCTTAACTAACCCATTTGGCTAGCAATGAAAAAAACTTCATTTACTTTCACATTCACTTCAATGAGTCCATTCATTTAATTGGGGATAGTAGAGCACCAATGGAAACACCACTGAAAAATAGGCATGTTCATTTCAATGCTGCTACTTGCATAAAAATTAATTTCATTGATTTAGCGGTTTATGATGATTTTGGTTTTTTAGAGAGTTTGAAAACTAAGTTTTCTAGTTAGATTTACCTTTTAATAGATCTGGTGATTAGAAAATTGACCTAATTACTATAAAAAATGTTGTTGACAAAGCTCTAACTGTAGACATACATCATGAACTAAAAACTACTCCTGTACCCTACTACCTGTTGTACATACTTTTAAAGCTCTAAATCGAAATACTTGCATAACAATCATAATATTAATAATAATGGGTTTTCTTTCAATTATAGGTTTATATATTTATAGTATTGAATAAAAAGCATCACTCATCATTTATTCTTTTTGTGTTTTTGTGTTTATGAAACCACTATTTATATATGTTATATTGCAGAATTTTTTTGACAACAACAATGTATCTTCATCTAGTACACTTTTTAAATTGTTCTATGACACATGCACAAACTGAAACACAATCATGACAGTTGTATTCTGTAAGACAAGTTTGTTTCGAACAAGAAATACATATGCCACATATATCATATTAAATTGATAAATATATTCAGATTTGAAACATTGTCTTAGGTCAGTTTATAGTATATGATCGATTCCCCACTACCTGTATAATATTCTCTCTCTTATAACATCAAAGCTACAATTTGACCCTTGCAGAAAACTCATTTCTCTGGATGGATAAGACAGCATCGTTGAGCTTGTCATAAGTCTATAAAATGCATTCGCTTTATACTGGTCCTTGGTGTAGCCTCATTCAAGTACAATAAATGCTATTTCAAGTTTTTTATTTTAAGTGATATTATGTGCCCTGGTTTTCTTAGGACAGGCCACATTTTTAAACTGCAGGTCATATGGATAGCCCGATATTTCATGACAAAATTATGGGCACCCTACCTTATGTAGTGTTACATGGCCCCGTTACATTCTAATTTCTGAGATGATTATTTGGCAATGAGAAGTATACTTCTCACAACATTTTATTACTTATAGCCACTAGATGGCCCCGTTGCATTTATGTCAATGGGTGTCATTTCATTTGACCTCTTCATAGCAGCCCCTCATGTATAACTACAAACACACAAAACAGTAACACTAAACACAATAAAGATAAAACAAAAATAAGAACTACCGTATATACTCGTGTATAAGCCGACTTTTTCAGCACATTTTTATGCTGAAAATGTTCCCCTCGGCTTACCTGTTCTCCGGTCCCTCAGCTCTTAACTTCCGCAGTGGAAGGCATGTGCGTTTCAGTGACAGGAAGTTTGGCATTTGGAACACAAACTTACGTTCCAAATGCCGAACTTCCTGTCAGTGGAACGCACATGCCTTCCACTGCGGAGGTAAGTAAAAGGCTCAAATCTCTCTCTCTCACTTAATAATGGGAAGCATTCTGGTTTAATAACCCCCTTAATTAGTTGCGGGGAAAAAAATGCATATGTTTCTATTGTAATCTTCTAGGGAAGCTATATATTTTCACTTCTTTTTCAGAAACACTCCTATAATTATGAATGTAGGTACATTGGTATCCTGTGGATATGTTCCTCATTAGACACAGGTAATAGCGTGCAAAGTGCATTTAACAGGAACAGGAATTATATGAACATTTATTTATTTATATAGCTGCAGCATATTCTGTAGCACAGATATTGCCGCATTGACACACAAACTCATGTGCATCCTATAAATATGGACGCATTTACACCAGTGGGCTGATGCGAGTATTTAATGATTTTTGGTACATTTGGTCCTGAGTTGGACTGTACTTTCAGGGAATATGTGCTTATCAATATGCACAGTTATGGTACCAGCTGTATATGTATTTATCTAATGCATAGAAGCCTCCCCCCAATATTTTTATTTTTGAAATTTACCAGTAGCTGCTGCATTTTTCACCCTGGGCTTATACTCGAGTCAATAAGTTTTTCCAGTTTTTTGTGGTAAAATTAGGTGCCTCGGCTTATACTCGAATATATACGGTAATCAAAAAGTACATTTTCCTGCAAGAACTGTAGATGTTCAGCCAAATCTAGTTTGTTGACTACTTCTGAGAATGAGAAGTGATTTCCTAACATTGCCTGGTTATTTCACACAATACTTTATAAAAGTGGTGTTACTCGTTCCTTTGCAAAAGGAGCCAAACTGCCAGCATGACCGCTGTTAACACTGTGCAATTCAAAGCATATATTCATGAAAATTCAAACTAACAGATACAGATAATTAATCCTCTTTAGTCTCAAAGCAATAAACAAAACATAACTAAAAAAATAATAGAATATACTGCTCATTATTTTGAGCACATTGTCTCGCATGGTAAACAGAATGCCGTACAGATGAAGTAATCTTCATTTAAGCGTGCATCTAACCTGGGTAATGAATTAGCACCAGTATAGTGATTATCACACCTTTCACATTGAAAAGAATGTTCTGTAACTTTGACTGCAGAGCACAAACTAATATCTACTGTACCTGTAGAATTACAGTATATTCCCTTTATAGATATCCCCCTAGCCAATGCAAATCAAATATGTGCCTATTACTTCAAGATGCTAATATATCACCTAATTTTAGAACCTATAAAACTGTGAGTCATTCAAACACCACGTAGGACTCTGCATAAAACATCTAAAACAAGACATGAAGTGAAATTATTATGATCGTTTGTGACTTTATTATATTGCAGCAGCTGGTTGGTGATTCATGTTTATAGATCGTTTTCTAGCAAAGCCTCAACTTAATTGAACATATAATTTTTGTTGAAATGTATAAAAGGTGATAAAAGTACAGCGTTATTTCACTCTAATTAATTGTTCATTCAAATTGTAATTGAATCCAATAATTGCTCAAGACACCGTCTGTTCTCATATCATGACAGCATGCACAGCTGACATCACTGGCCATCCAGTTTGGAGGTTATATGTCATGTCTTATACATAATGGGTCTGATTCATTAAGGAAAGGAAAGCAAAACAAATGTGTAACTTTGAACCATGGCAAAACCATGTTCTATTGGAGGGGGAGGTAATTTTAAAATGTGCGGACAGATTTATAGTTGGGGTAGGGCATGTCCTAGATCAACTTTAAATTTCAGTGTAAAAAAAAACCAATCGAGTATTTGTGCGCAACATGAAAACACAGCCAGCATTTAACTTATGTGCAAAATAATAAACTAATATGCACCCCTTGCATTGTAACATGGTTTTGTCCAGGAAAAAACTCACTCGCTCTTTGGCCAAATTTCCTTGGCCCAGGCCCAGCAGTGGCAAATTCTAATGGGGGCAGATGGGTCAACTGTCTGGGGCCAATGGCTTCAGCTCTTCTGCAAATAGGATGTGTACAGGACTGGCTTTTAGCAACACTGCATTTTAAGCCAAGGGAAGTGGGGGGGGGGGGGGGGGGGGGGGGCCTGAATTGCCTCTCAGCGAAATCCAGAGTAATGAAAAAAGAATAAAAGAATAATAATAGATTACACAGCTATGTTTGTGATGCGAGATTCTGTAATATAATATACTATATAGGTACTATTAAAATGTAAACATTGAGGCATCATTAAGGCAGTGTTCGCAGAAGAGAATGTCACACTGGCCCATGGGAGTAGTAAATATAGAGTATGCAACTAATGTGACTGGTTTTACATAGTGCATCCAGCTCAAAAGGAGACATTTTTGCACCAGATATAAACCAAGCGAACAAGTGTATATACTTACATCTAATGGTAACGTGGCTTGATAGTGTTAATGCTAAATTACCATTACTCTATTTGTACACAATATAGTAAAGTAATTAAGAGTCAATGGATTCATTGATCATTTTAGTTTTAATGTTCTCCTGGAGGATTGACCAATGTGGGCAGCAGAGTGGCTTAATGGTTAGCACTTCCAGCTCACAACAATGGGATCATGAGTTCAATTCCCGACCATGGCCTTATCTGTGTATTAAATTGACCCTAGTCTGTGTGTGTTTTAGGGTATTTAGACTGTAAGCGCTATTGGGGCAGGGACTGATGTGAGTGCATTCTCTGTACAGCACTGCGGAATTAGTGGTGCTATATAAGTAAATGATGATGAATGTGTGTTGTGTTAGGAATAGTTTTTGTATTCATGCCACTTTAGTGTGTCTAAGATATCAGTAATCCTTCTGTAATAGCAGTAGATTCCTTTAATTACCATCAGATGTGGTTTGAAATGACACCACTAAGATAATTACAACAAATCTGTGTCCGTAACATTGGGCCATTATGCAGTGTTTTTGCATTACCTGTTAAACGGGACATCTACACAAAATGTGACGCTGGAAGACATGGATAGGGTTAACTTATGCTCATATTGTTTATGGCTCTGTAAGTGTAATCTTTTATTTTTATTATTTTAAATAGATTTGACACACTTTATCTATTGGAACTTTTTTCGTTTTTTATTTCAGTGCTTTGCCTGCTCCATATTATGTTGTACACAAGAGAGATTATGGTTTTGACAGTTATTAACAAATATGAAAGTCACCTTTTTCATATAAAATCAAAATCAAATCAAATACAAACACCTCCACATCAGTAGTTTACCCCCTTTAAAAAATCAATTAGCAAATATCTTTTATGCAGCAGTTGCGATGGAAATGTCAATTATGTAATGTAAAAAACAGCCACAATTCGTTATAAAAAAATATAGTACTAGCGATTTAAGCTGGAGGGTTCAAAACCTGATCTGTTAACCAGAAGTGGCTATATAGTGCTGCTGATAGTCATCATCACTGTGTATAGTTGCACCAGCCCTCAAGATACGCCTTCTACAAGATGTATCCTGGAATGCATCCATGTTTAATTATGTCTCAATTAAGTCAAAATGTCCTTAATGTACTCAGTCTACACTTGCTTGCCCCCGTTCCGCCTCTCCAGGAATAACTGGACACAACCAAATGATCCGCAAATCTCTAAATATGGACATATACATAAGTATTTTTGTGCGCATGCATATATTAAAAATGACTATCTAAAGCCAAGATAGTGGCCGTTCAACTCTAAATGAACCCCTATATGTATATTATGAGTGTAGAAAATAGAAAAGGGCTTTGAGCAGAGTACTGTTATACAGATCACAAATCTTCAAGGTGACTTGACTTGATCATTTATAGACGGGTTATATTTTTCTTAATAAAGCAATAATTGTAACAGTGTTCCAACTGGCTACTAACCTGACAATGAATAAACTTACATATGTCTAGTAAATAGAAAGAGGATTATTTAATGGAAAATAACAAATATTAATCAGGGATTAGGAAAAGATATAATAGAGCATATTTGCCAAACTTTAAAAATAAAAACGGTGACAAATTTGACTTTCAAACACGCTACCAAACCCATGACTCTGATTCAGTCATACCCATAGTTTGGCATGGTCATGTCCCATTCCAATTTGCCAGACCCCTGTAAAAATCTGAAGCAAGGCGTTTCAGGGGGTTTGTGGCAGTTCTGTAGCAAGACACTAAAGAGAGAGACGTGTACATGTGTGACTGGTATGGCTGGAAGGCAGAATAGGCGGCAGCCTTGGACAGGACTCAGCTAGGGTTCTGCTGCTTTGAACACAAGAAAGCCTCAATGTATCAGCAGAACAACTGTGTCTTTAATGTGAAATCTATATCTGACCATCAGGAAAGAGGACCATGCTTGCTAAACTCTTTTATTGCCATTAGAAATCACAGGATAAAATGAACCATCAATGTAATTCCTTCAGTATTACTATACAGCAGACATGTGCACAGTTTTTAAAATTGCATTGCCAGACAAAACACCTTCTTCCACCAATATGTACATAAATGACTAATGTAACATGTAAATCCCCAAAAAAATTGAGTCCCAATGTTTGAAAGAGGAAAGTCCTCTTGTTTGTTTATTACCTGATTATTGTTTTTGATCAGTAGGTATAAAGTAAATCTATTATGAGCTCAAAAGTGCTCAGCACGGGGGTGAGAAATCCTCAGCGGATTTAAATAAACATTTTGGGCTGCCTCAGCCATGAAATGTTACAATTACGACACGGGCCAAAATGACGTTACTCACGCCGAACTGAGGTTCCTGTCCCGCCCCCTTTACTAGGAAGTCTGGGATAACTATCAGAAATTCGTAAAACTCTGAGACTTTCCAGTAGAGTAGGAAAGCATGGTCTACACACTCCAAAATTAGCGAGGAATGTTTTCACTCCACCCAACTCACCTTATTGGTTAGTGCCATCTTGGTCTGCAAACCAATATACTTAGGTGAAATCTAGGTGCACCAACAACAATCATTTTGTGCTTCATAGATGAGGACCAATGAGGAGAAATACATCATGAATTTGAGTCATTAAGGAGAGCAAGGCAAAAAAAGGAGTAAATTTGATCTTGGACAAAACCATGTAAGGTGTGAAAATTTGTTTATTATTTTGCATATAAAGAAAATATTGACTTTTTTGTCATGTAGCACACAAATACTCAATTTATTTTTACACTGGGAAGTTGATCTAGGACATGCTCTACCACAAATATAAAACTGACCCCACCTTTTAAATTTACCATCCCCTTCAATGCAACATGGTTTTGCCAAGGTGATTTTTTTGCTTTGCTCTCCTTAATGATTCAGACCCCATATAAACATCTCTACAGGTTATTCTTGTGTAATGGCAAAATGGCATAAATGCGTTAATGGCAAAAAGTGATGATATTATTCCCTAATATTGTAATCAATATAATAATGCTACAGTATTAATATGGGTAGGATTCAACAAAGGGTTAAAATATTGCCATTGAAAACACTTTACAAACACTCATTATCTATAATATAAATGCTTAGTGGCGTGTGTTAGTCTGTCTGTGTGTGGCAAAAATAAAAACAAGCTGCAGCGCCACCGGCTGGGCGGAGTTATACACTGACCTACTAAATTCTTAGTGTGTGTGGAAAAAAAAAATCAGAAAGGGCTGAAATTTGGTATACTAAGATGTTTTTAATTTGTTAATTTAATTTGTTAATTGTTAAAAGTGTTTATAAAGATTTTAAAAAAATATATATATTTCTTGAAGGAAAAGTGACAGTTGGGAGTGTTGCCGGGGGTGACAGTGGGGAGTGGTTGGTGGTTGCCGGGGGTTGGTGGTTGCCAGGGGTTGCCGGGGGTGACAGGACCGCTGAGAGAGATCCCCGTGTCTGGATAGACACCTGGATAGATGTGGCGATGAAAATAAAGGATGAGGTGATGGAGAAGAATGATGAGGTGGTGACATGTGGACAAAACCACGTTAAAAAACGGCGCTTACGTCGGGAAGTAACGCTCTTCCCCTGAGGAGGCCTGGGCTATGGCCCAAATGCATGACAAGAACCTTTTTAACACCTTAAGTAGCTTGATTTGACTAGAATGCATGAGTATCATGCACGGGTTAACTTGTACATAAATATGACCGTTTAGTAAATTTAGCTGAACAGGAGTCATGATAAAAGGATATATGAAGTAATATAATGTGGTAACTATTTAAATGGAAATTGCAATGCTTACATGTGTCTTCTCAATGTGTTCCTTCAGAGAATCGATTACTAAGTCTCCCACTGGCTTCCAGCCACTGCGCACTTTCTCTGCTGCCACCAATTCTACATCCACATCATCCATTGCACTTTTCAGGACCTTCAGTTTCTCCAAAGCCTTGTCCACCTGCTTCTGCCACCTACCAGCCTGAGAGTTCAGGCTTTCCCACTTCTCCTTTACTTCCACAGACTGCTTGCGCATGGTTCTTGCAATTTTCTGGGCTTTCTCTTCAGGAGTTAATTCTAACAAAAAAAAAAAAAATGTTATATTTTGTAAGATTATGTTTTCAAATCTTATCATCTCACAGTCCTGCGGAAGTATATTGTATCATTGGTACATGTCTGTACAGTATATGGACTAGTGGTACGAGAGTACAGCAAATTTTTGATCACGATAACACTGGAAACTAGGGACCACATTCGCGTGGAGTTTTGTCACTCTGCAGCCTGGAACTAAAAGTCCATACGGAGTTTCACTGCACAGGTACCTGCTCATGCTGAAAAGAACAAAGAGGGGACTTCTGGAGGATGGACTAGCATTGTCGTGCCTCCACAGATTTTGCTATATGCCCTTGCATTAGAGCCCTATGCCCTTGCTAGGGGTGACAAATTTTATTTAGTGTAGGATTCTAAAAAACAATTTAATGGACACCCAAACAAAAAAAGTATAAATATTTTGTTTACTAAACACATAGTAAATACTTTTTTTGCTGAATAGAACATTGGGAGACATGTAAGAGGTCAAACACCTTGTTAAAACACTGGAAGAAAGAACTGAAGAATTTAGATGCAAAAGCCATGACCCAAGCGTTTTCCTCACAAGAAATATAGTCTCGCTAACAGCTTCTCTATGTGACTGCAGAGTAAGCTAATGGATTATTTCAGATTCCTTACAGAGACAATTACAAGAAGTTGTGCTATACTCCATGCCAACCTTCATCAGAAAACTTTGTAGAAGACAACATCTGATCAAAAAAAAAAAAAAAGGAACAAAAAAAATACTCATCATTAAGTTAGCATTGTCAAGGCAACCTGTTATATCCTGGATGGGAGAGAAACGTTTAAATGCTCTTTCAAATTCTGTGACCCAGATGGTGACATATATTAATGGTGGAGTCCTGTTAGGACACAGTCAGAAATCCTTAAATTAATCTCCCTCTCTCTCCGACGCTGATTGTATTGCAGACTCTTCAACAGTTGCCGACAAGAATAGTGACAGCCTAGCTTGAAACAGCCATCTGCCTTGCCAATGAATAATATGTGCCATCTTTTATCTAGAAAGTGTGATGGGTAGGAAGAGCTAAACAGCAACTGTTTCATCTTAAAGCAGACGTGTAGGATATTTTAATCAAACAATAGCAGATGACAAAGTCCAATCAAAAGAGCATTTGCCCTGTTGGAAATTAAATGGCAAAAGAAGAAAATTAATTATATTTAAAAGACAAAAAGTTCCCTGGTGACCATTCGACCAGCGTAACTTTCACAAACTGGAAGGGAACCTATTGGGTTCCCTACCTCATGTGTTCAATATGGTTTAACAGCAGAATTGTTTAATGTGTTCCCCCCCACTATGTACCCCTTCAACCCTTCCCCCTTTTATTTTTATGTCCTTTCCCTAACCCCCATTCCTTTCTACTTTCTGTACCCCGTAATTTTTGAAAAATTAATAATAAAAATACTATTGAAGTTAAAAGACAAAAAGTTGCATGTTTAAGGCTGTGTGCACACAGCGCTTCAGAAAGATAGAGAATTAAATCTTAAAACTTAGAGACAAGGAGCAATTTTCAGGACATTCCTAAAACTTGCAACAGAGTTAACAGATTTGCTAGACAAAGTCAATAACTTAAGATAATTGAATAAACTGACCTGTTATCAAAATATGCTAAAGTAGACATCCACCTTTTACCTGTTAACATTCCACACTTAAAACAGCTATACATTGTATTGATTTGTGCTATCAGAATATACACCACCGGACACAGATAGCTGCAGCAGTTTGTACCATCTTCAACAGCCTGAACACTCAAAAGTTGACTTTAACACAACAGAAGACTATTGTGAGTGTGAAAGGTAAGGAAAATAGTTCCCATGTGGTGGTGGCTGTGATATATATGGATGATTAGAGAAGTAAGTGAAGTATTATCTGAACATTGCTCCTGCTAAATTACTGGTAATCAAATACAGGATAATACATTTCATTTTCCATTATTTTAAACAGAAAAATTTGGAGCTAGACAGACTATTTTAGACGACAAAAAAGCAAACACTACATGACAACTCACCTTAGCAATTATATATAGCACACAATACAGACAAGGCTTTATAATAAGGTAACATCATTTAGCTTATAATATTAATAGTAGCTGCATAATGTATAGAATATCTTTCTTTACACACATATGTACTAAAACACATAGAAATTTAAACAAATCAATTTAATTTATTGTCTTAAGTGTTGTTTACAATACTATGACACGTCAGTGTGGTTTTACGTTACAGCTTTAAGGAAATGTTAACTGTGGGTCATATAATGTACTATAGATAACAGTCCCTTGTGTCTGATTTATGAAAGGAGATTTGCAGCCTAGAGGGGATACAGATAGGTAATTTGAGAAAAAGAGAAGGTAGCTTAAAGTCTAAAATAAGGAATTACTTGAGTTGTAGAACATAAAGCACAGGCTGGATACCATTAAATATAGCTTAATTTCCTTATCACTGCTTCCCCATTTGATTTTACAAGCATTTTTAAAGCACATTATATAGTTATTCCTGCAAGAAATATCAGCCAATGAGTAGCCATTGCCCTTTATTTTATGACCTGCTGCTTTAATGAAGGAAATCTCAGCAGTTATTTTCTTGTCCTGTTCATGGAGAATACATCCTGTGATTTCCTTATAATTGGTTTGTTAGTAATCTACTTGTATGCTTTTTTGAACAAGGATTTAACATGCATTCATCTTTTATTTAGTGTAATCACTGCTAATCACATCACCTGCCTAGTACCGTGAATAAAATTCCTTAACATTCAGAAGGGAGGTTTTTTTTTGTCCCTCTTGAGTTCATTCATTTAAATGTTCAGTATTTATCCATCCTCCTTGCCCACTCTAGTTCATATTCTATAATTGGCTCATTTTTCATACGCCATCAATACGATTTGCGTATAGAATGTTCTTACCAACTCCTATTTCTTCTATGTCTACTTCTAAATTAATTATTTAGCTGCATGCCTTTGTAAAATAGAGGGAGTGAACACTGTTAAATTGGACCTGTCATATTAATACTGTAGAGGTAGATATTTTGAAGGGTGAACTTAATGAAAATGATCTAGCCCATTAATTTACTAGTATCTCATTACTAGTTTAACAGTATCTCATGAACAAAAGTAGGACCTTCATGCTGAGGTGTGTCTAGCTACTCTACACCTTCAGGCAGCAACTGAAAAGGTGGCAGGGCCAGATTAAGAGCCACATGGGCCTGGGGCTGAAAATCATAAAGGGTCTATTGTGAGACGCGTCCCATTGGTGTTTTGGCAAGCGATGTGTGAGTGTGGTCAGCTGTGTATAGGCGCAGCCAGCACCATGAAGGGCATAGCCTGCACTTCCCTCCAAATACCTACATCTCCCTTCCATCTTCCCTTATATAAAGAGTGCACCACTAACTGGTTCACACAGCATGTGTGAAGAGATGAAATACGTTCCCAGCTCTCGCATATCTTGGGACAAGCTCCTGGCTGATCAGGATAGTTCCCTAACATTAGGACTATCCTGATGGATTTGGGACAGTTAAGAGGTAAAAGGTATGTCATGGTATTGACCACTTAAGACACAATTACAAACAATTGTAACGCCCCCCTAGTGGCGTTTTAGTAAAACCGGCACCTCAGTGAATACAGGAGAGGTCATCTAGAGGGCAAGCTAGATGTTTATGAAAAGTTAAATAAACTGGTTACCATGGTGATAACCCAGCCCAGCCTGTGAGACTAAGGGAGAAGTAGGAGGGGCTGTGAGAAGGGGGGGGAGTGAGAGAGGAGACACAGGAGAGGAGAGATGTAGCTGGGGACCTGGGAGAGTGGGGTGGAAGCTCCAGAATCCCCCAGCATTGCCTGGAAGTCTGAGCGCGGTGACTGCACCAGGGCAAGGAATGTGTGCCCTGGATAAGGGGGAGAACTCCTTGTCACTATAGAGAACCCAAGAGAGAGGGGGACACTTCGCATGGAAGAGACCCTGGAGTAAGGGTTGCTACAAGAGTCATAGTAGCTGTATTGTCAGAGCCTGAGGCTGGGAGTACACAGAGTGAAGTGTCAGAGCCCACAGGAGACATCATCCCCGCAGAGGAGGGGTGAGCTGCAGTTGAGAGTTACACAGAGTGTCAGGACTGCATTGAGAAGAAGCTGCCTGTCTGTTAGCATCTATGTGAGTGCCCCTGCAGAGGAGGGTGATCTGCAAGACATGTGATGTATGTTATATAACATTAAGAACTGTGCAGGAGGAGTAATGAGATATAATTGCAACCATATTTGTGTTGCTCATTAAGAACTGTGCTGAAGAGAGTGAGGAGCTGTATATATATTTTTCTTTATTGCTGCCACCATTATGATTATCGTGCTGGAGGAAGAGGAGTGTAAATAAAGAGTTCAGTTTGTCATAGAGATGGTCTGGCGCCCAAACTTTTATTACACTTGTGTCACCACAAAGGGACATCACCTGTGTCCCACTAACGACAAAGAAACACCTGCATGTGCAGGGACCTCCTGGCCATTTACACCCATGCCCATCAGCTAGCCAGGGCTTGAGAAGGAGGTGCACTGTGTACCCTTTGCACCCCACAATACACACAGTGACAGGGGGTTGCATAATGAATGATTATTTTTATATAGAAAGTGCTTGAAACAGACATTATATATTTATGTATAATATATATATATATATATATATATATATATATATACACACATAGATATACATACATATATATATATATATATATATATATATATATACACACATATATATATACACATATACACACACCTACATATATATATATATATATATATATATATATATATAAATTACAAATGCACTGTCCACTTTATTAGGTATTACGGAACACCCGCTAGTTACTGCAAATATCAAATCAGCAAGTCATGTGGCAGAAACTCAATGCATAAAAGCATGCAGACATAGTCAAACATTGCAATTGTTGTTCAGACCAAACACCAGACTAGAGAGGAAATGTGATCTCATTTACTTTTACTGTGGAATTATTGTTGGTGCCAGACGGGTTGTTTCAGCACCTCAAAAACTGCTGATCTCTTGGGATTTTTACACACAACAGTCTCTAGAGTTTACTAATTCAGACCATACAAGTGGATGCCTCCACGGTGTGCAAGTTACAGGACCATTGTAAAAAGATTTCTATCACTAATTTATTGACCACATACTTCCCAACAATTATGATTTTGGATTCGGGACACAGTGTGCACCACCTCACTCAGGAGAAGGGAGGCCATGTCCTCGCCGCCTCCTAAAAACAGCCCTTCAGTGCCATGCGTATCTGCAGCTGGTTTGTTTGGCTTAGAAAGGACATTGTGTCTAATGGGACACAAGTCCTCATATGAGTGATGCAGACAGTGCCCTCAAATCAGGACTGCCCCATCTAAATATGTACTTTTGGGAGATATGGCACAATGTAAAAGACCTTTTACATTGACACAAGACCTTTTAATCAGCCAGCTATCTATAACTGTTAGTGTATGTATTTCAGTGAAACAATGGTCAAGCTCCCTTCTTTATGTAGGAGTCTGTGATCCCACACAATCCACAAAGTAGAGAGACAAATATTCTAGCATTCTGAGGTCTTCTAAATTCTGTGCG
This sequence comes from Mixophyes fleayi, assembly GCF_038048845.1. Lineage (NCBI taxonomy): Eukaryota > Metazoa > Chordata > Amphibia > Anura > Limnodynastidae > Mixophyes > Mixophyes fleayi. The sequence goes on along the minus strand of NC_134404.1, from coordinate 276,220,842 downwards.
CTCTGCCATAATTTTCCTCATTCTAGAGCCACTTCTAGTGTATTAGGCACTCTAGATGAAGCATTCAGCCCACGGCCAATCACACCACGTCCGGAGCAATGGAGATATGCCACACATCCCCAGAGAGGAGAAAATAGTACAAACAATCTTTTACAGTGACAAGATCTATTATGTATAATCAAGATGGTAAGTCTGTACAAGTTAAAGCTGCTCCTGTATTAAATGCATTTGAATGCTACTACAAAAGTACATACTAAACAGAGCCATCAACAACCTATGACCTATATTAACATTAACTACAATAACCTGTTATGTGGCGATCTATTTACTATGACCCTTGGGAAATCAAAGAACAACAATACTGATAAACTGGTATTAAAATGCACAGACTGCTACTTTCACTTGTAGGTTTAAAAATCTCACAATAATATTACATCTGTTTTTCTTGTTGAGAAAGCAGAACAAAAGGGTATTCAGAAAGGGATAAAAAATAATTTTAAATTGCACATTTGGGAAAATTAGATGAGGTACTTCAACTGTATTATTTAATCCAGAACTATACTGCCTTATGCCAAGCAAAATCAATGACAAGCAACCATAAAAACAAGTACTGCAATCAAATAGCACTGTTTGAGTTGACATTCAAGTCCCTGTATTTAATCTCACATCAATACAATGAACAGAGCATTGTTTACCATTGTTTCCAGTCTGATGCCGGTTTCTCCATCAGCAGCAAGTCTGATAAACGTTGATCACATTTTGTTTATATTTAGTTAAATGTCCATGTTTGAATAATTGAACCAGTCAGCAGAGACAAACACATGAACTACAATGATCACATTGGTTTGCCAATAAAAATAAAGTTTCTAAACGTTTCACATTATGAACGGAAAACTAAACTCCCACAATTACATTTTCATATACTAAACATGATGGTAAAATACATGATCAGTTTTAGCCCCACTGTCCACTATGGCTTTGTAAAAATAATCTGATTAAGCATTAGGCTTTATTTTGGCATGGAGAAATCAGTAATAGATATGTGCACATTAGCTCAGCTTCATGCTCTATCTCCCACTATTTTTATTCTCAAAATACAAAGCATTGAATCTGTGTAAATTACACATCAAACACAAGTCTCTTCCAAGGATCTACTGAACTACAATCTTTATTCACCTGCTAAACCCACTGAGCTCAACTCTCACTTCATACTCACCTCTTACAGTTCTGCCCTATCACTTGCAAAACAATTCTTCTTTAAGGCTCTCATTTCCTCCCAATCCTCCAACCCCTGTTGCCTTTTTGACACGCTCAACTCCCTCCTCACTCCTCCCCCCACTTCAATCATTGCTCTCTGCTATCAACTTTGCCGCCCACTTCGCCTCCAAAATTGAGTCAATATGTCATGATTTCTCCTCCCATCAGTCCCTTCTTACCCCTTCCTGTCCCCCCTCCCTACCTACTTTGTCCTCCCTCCCACCCTCCTCTGTGGACGCTATCTCCATCTCCTCCTCCCCGCTTCCAAACCCATCCTCCTTCTCCCATCTCCACATGCACACATCCCCTCCCACCACCTCCACTCCCTCTCTCTTGAGGCCTAGTCCCACCTTGCCCACCTCCTCAACCTCTCTCTCTCTCTCTCCTCTGGAACCTTCCCCTCCTCCTTTAAACATGCTCTCACCTCCCTTATACTCAAAAAAAAAAAATCACTTGACCATACCTCTCTCTCTAATTATCGCTCTCCTTCCGTTTGCCTCCAAACTTTTCTACATCTGTCTCAACTCCTATCTATCTCCACACTCACTTCTTGACCCACTCTAATCCATTTATCGCTCCTTCCACTCCACCAAAACTCCCCTCACTAAGATCACAAATCACCTTCTTTCCACTAAACCTAAAAGGACACTACTCCCTTCTTATCTTTTTCGACCCCCTCTGCTGCCTTCCATATCGTTGACCACGACCTCCTTTTGTAAACTCTCAAATGTATAGGCCTCTGTAAAACTGACCTCTCCTGGTTTTCCTCTTACTTCACCAACTGCTCCTTTTCAATCTCTACACATGACTCCCAAGTCCTCCCTTCTTCCCTTACCTGTCGGAGTTCACAAAGATTCTGTTCTTGGCACCCTGGTCTTCTCTCTCTACACCTCCTTCTTTGGTGACCTCTTCCACTCCTTTCGCCTTCAGTACTATCTCTATGGATGACACCCAAATCTATCTTTCATCCCCTGATCTCTCCCCTTCCAGTACATCTCGTGTCTCCAGCTGTCTCTCTGCAATTCCATCTTGGATATTCCAATGCTTTCTTAAACTCAATATTTCCAAGACTGAACAAATAGTCTTCCTCACTGCCAGGGCTCCTTCCCCTCTCCCCTATCTCTTTCTGTTAATAATACTACCCTCCTTTCTGTACCTCAAGTCCGATGTCTTGAAATCAGCCACCAAAACTCTTTTTAACTCACTTATCTCTCAACTTCATTACTGCAAACTCCTTCTCTCTGGCCTACCTGACTCACACCTTATATGTCATATCATCAATGCTGCTGGCCACCTTATTTATCTCCCCCGCCACTCTATCTCTGCTGTCTGTCTCTGCCAGTCGCTATGCTGGCTTCCCTGTGGCTTACAAAATTCAATTTAAACTCCCCACCCTCGCTTTCAAAGCTCTCAATGAATCCCCCCCTAAATCTTCAAGATCATTTCTACCTACACTCCTTGCCATCACCTCCATTCTGCCAATGACCGCCACCTCACTAATTCATTGATATGCCTGAGCTGCTCTCCAGCTGTGGAACAATCTCATATGCCTTATCAGGTTAGCCTCTAGTCTTAAAGGCTTCAAGCATGCCCTTAAGACTCATTTCTTCATTCAAGCCTATCCTCCTTTGTCTTGGTTTTCACCCCCACTGCCCCAATCAATACCACGCTAGTTGTGTTTCCCCCTTTCCTTTAGAATGTAAGCTTTGAAGAGCATGGCCCTCCTTTTGTTCTCATTCTACTATTCCATCACCCTCTGTACCTCTTGGCCTGCTTCCCTAGCCCTGTTTTCCTAAACTCAGGACTACTTCACACTGGACACTACCATCACTCTAACTCACTGCCCCTTAAAATAATTTGATCTGCATTAATGGCTGTATATTTGTTTATTCATAATGTCTAGTCTTTGTATTTTGCTCTTCATGTAATGTGTTATGGATCACTGCTTTCTGTATGTCATGTACTGTGCTGCAGACCTTTTGTGGTGCCTTATAAATAAAATAATGATAATAATAATGATAATAATAACAATAATAATTGTGAGGACATGGGGTGCTACTGGACTGAGGACTTTTATTCATCACCCATTTCACACAGTTTAATGTGCTTTTAATCCTTGTCTAATCCAAGCATATACACCAGATCATTGGTGAATTATGTGTATTATTATTTCATGTTATTAGATACATTTTGCCCTTGCAATTACCTGCAATATTGCATGTATTAGAAATAGAAAGAATATTGCCATATTGTGTGAAAATAACTGGACAGGAGAAGTCATTTTGCTTGTGTTAGTTAAGGTAATTACCATTTGTCTCAAATGTCCATTGTTATGAGGTGTGGCTTAGATCTGAGGCAAACAACAGGAGGACATCTTTACAGGCACTTGCAACCTGTAAGGGTGGATGGCAGAAAAGCCCAAGGACTTAGGGACTCTGGGGCAGCCATCACTCTGGTACGGCCCGAGTTGGTGGATTCCAGAAGAATTATCCTCAACAAGAACTTTAAAGTTAGGATGGTGGATGGGCGATGGGCAGAGATGCCAACAGCCCAAGTCCAGTTGCATTTGGGCCAGATAGTTTTGCTATCAGATATAACATGATTCTCTACAGCAGACCTGATTTTTGCTAGGCATTTACCCTCTATGGGGGTTATTTTGGCAGCATATTATATGTTTTGATGGTTCATTAACTGTTTTAATATAAGAAAGTTCTGTTACTCAAAGTGAACAATTATTTCTGTGTTTAAATTAGCCCAAGTGAGACTCACTTTTAGTGGAACCACCAATTTAGTAATTTGGGGCACAGGAACAGGAAACACACCCATTTTTATTAGTGCTTAAAGCATAATGTAATAACCACAAATGTACTGGGCCCTGCAGCCACCAATCAAACATTTAATTCCACTCGTCAAATTATCACTAACTGACCAAGCTTCATATATTAGTGGTTGTTATGTGTTAAACCACATGTGTGATAATTGCCCATGTTATAACATCAGCCTCTCAATCTCCTGAGTTGATGACATCACAATATACTAAGACATCACAGAGTCACCACATGCTCATCACTGGCTAATCTTTATCAGATTAAGTTGTATCTGGTGTTGAGAGGAAGCAGTTTATAGTTGTCAGAGATATTTTTACCGAGAGGTGAGAGATAGTAGTCGAATTTAACACCCTAAAGTACTTTTATCCAGCGGAGAAAAGTAGCAGATCATTGTTACACACCTGAGGTCAACATGTCACAAGTAGTGGTAAGTGATATTATTTCTCTACTTTATATGTTCTACATAACGTTACCTCTGCCTTACAGGTTACGTATCTTGCTCCTTTCATTAACCTATTTATTCTATGCTCTGAGCAGTAGGTAAGTTAAAAATGGGGTAGGTAAGGCAGGGAAGACACATTTTGTAGGTATTTGGGGCGACCACCATTTACACATTCTTGCACTGGTGTACACAAAGAGGTTTAGGTTACGCTGATCACATATTGCGTTGTTGGCATATAATACGCATTTTTACTTCTGCGCAAGAGCACAAAGTATTAGTTGAGAAACGCGTGGTTTGTGCGCATGCTCAGATGTAAGAAAGTGTATTACACGCCAACAATGCGGTTTGTGTTAAACTCAACGTGAGCCCCATAAAGCATAAGAGCCATATATAATGCATGACCTGGTAAAGTTAAGAAGGGAATGTTGTGCGTTTTATATGTTTTGGGTGGTTTTTTTAAAATTATTTTTAACTGGTATTTATTTATAAATAAAAGAGTTAAAAATACTGTCGGACAACTACCCTCATCTAATACTGGTAATAACTGCTCCATGTTATAACATCAGCCTCTCAAACTCCTGGGTTGATGACATCACAATATGCTAAGACATCACAGAGTCATCACATGCTCATCACTGGCTAATCTTTATCAGATTAAGTTGTATCTGGTGTTGAGAGGAAGCAGTTTATAGTTGTCAGAGATATTTTTACCGAGAGGTGAGAGATAGTAGTCGAATTTAACAACCTGAAGTTGACATGTCACAAGTAGTGGTAAGTGATGTTATTTCTCCACTTAAGATGTTCTTCTACATAACGCTACCTCCGCCTTATAGGTTACGCATCTTGCTGCTTTATCCTATTTATTCTATGCTTTGATCAGTAGGTAATAAACTCTTAGTACTTCTACCTTCTTATCCCGAGTGTTGACCCATTCATGACCAATTCTTACATTTTACTGATCTGACAGTTTTATACATGTTTTATTCCTTAGTCTACACAAGTAACAGTTCTATCGGTTCAAAACAGATAGGGCTTTCTTTAGGTGGTATGAGAATACATTAAATTTGGAATATACACTGTTTTATTTCATGGGCCTTATATGGACAAATAATAAGAACAGTAAACTTTTTCCATGATTCCTCCCAAATTAACTTTCACCCAATTATTCACACTAAAATGTAGCTATCTAATTCTGCCAAGCATAGCAATACCAGTTAATAGTAATTTATACACAGGTCTGACATTGTGATAGGACCATGATACACTCACTGTTCTGCCAGGTGGGAGGAGTAGAATTAGTCTCTACATATAACAGTCTCCCTTAATATATATATCTATAATACTTTCCCTAAATGAATAAGTACAAGGAATAAGTAATTGATTTGCTAAATTCCAGATGAATGTATTAAAGTGCCGCTTATCTCCTTTCCCATCAGAAACTCCCAAAAATCGGGCTACCGATCTTGGTTGAGGAGGGGCAGCGCCTCATGAAGCTTGCCCCACTGCGCCACTACAAGCCTGGCCCTATTACACAGGACATGATTCCGGAACTCATGTAAGTGCCGTATGATAGTGGATACATAAAAAGTGCACATTTGTAAATAATTGGGGGTAGGGCCAGGACAGTGAAGTCAAATGATGGGGGCTGGGGTCAATGTAGGCATTTTTTGGGTGGAACCATTGTGTGTAACACTTATGCATTCTTGCTCTGGTTTATTACAATCATACAGAATGTTAAAGTGTCACAAAAAATGTATAACATGATCTCATCACTCTTGGAGACGGGTTACAAAAGGAATTAGAATCTTTTATATTTATATCTGTCTTCTGTTCACAATTATTTGTTTATTCTAAAGATGTATGTTTTTATGCTGGCTACGCTGCACACAGTGAGGGAGGAGTCTGATTAATATCTGTGTCTAATAGCAGCTTCCGTGCGCAGCGCTTTTACACTTTCATAAATGATCTCTTACTGTTTACTGACCAGACCACAACCCACAAATAACACTTCATGGGAGAGTAAGGATCCCTGGCATGCAGAAAGGGTGTGGCCTTGAAGAGTAGGGGTGTGGCCACAACCACATTAAAATGGCATGGGCCCGAGATAGTTTTTATATTATGCAATTTTGAAAGGTATGGCTTTAGCATGAAGGGGGAAAATCACTGCTGACCCTGTAACATTACACATCCTGTGCTTGTTATTGCTGTACTCACTGCCTGTATAGTCATTTAAATTATATGTATGACTGTGTATAACATAAAACCTATTTACCCCATATGCAGGGAGACAGAGATCGCCAAAATACCACCTTTCATAAATGAGGAAAAGTGGTTAGACTATATGAAAAGGGAAAAAAAGGCCATCATGGTAAGAATCTATTCTCAAATGTTTGCAGAGAGACTTGTCACAGAGTCACTGTCATAATAAGGCAAAGAGAGATTATACTGTAACATTATATTATACATTAAGGGACAAGTGGTCATTACACATTTCTAATAGATGTTTTAGTAAAGCAATAAGAAGAGTTAGGAAGGTCTTTAAGTTACTCCCAAAAGACAACATACAAATTAGCTACTCCTATTCAGGAAAACAGACTTCTGCACATGTAATTTACATGGACCCCTTTGAGTCATGCTTTACCCACTAGGTCTTAGAATGTGACACAGGCTTGTGCTGAGACAGAATTTCCACATATATAAGATATCGCTGTAGATTCATATGCTGAGCAGACAATCTTGTCCTGCACTGATGAGCTCTAACAATGGTGACATCTTTTTATTTGATCTGAAAGATGCATCCCAGAAGTTTGTTCTCCTGCACAGGAGTCACTTGGTTATTACTTCACAGATGTCCCCTGTGTTTAAGTAACAGCTGCTACTTCTCTGCTTCACTAATCTATTCAGCCATCAAATCTGCCCAAGCCGTACTTTGCACTGCCCACAATTCATGCAGCAACCTGACACACAGCTCTGCTGAACTGTCTGACAGTTTTCTTTTCTCTCCTTGAAGACAAAAACACCCCTAACCCTCAACCCAGCCCCACAACTCATACAATCAAACTAAAAAGTTATTTACACCAAAGTAGAAATAGTAATAAAAATACTAACATTGGTATTTTCATTGTGAAGAACTACTACCCATGTACTAATAGGAATAATGCACCCACTACTGTAACATATACTTCTCAGAGGAACCCCTCTGTGACTTCTTATTCCTTATATTTCACAGTAGGGGTGCAGAACCCCATATATTTATTATTATTTTATTTATAAAGTGTCAGCATGTTCCACAGCGCATAATAGTTGAGAGATGGAACATGCATTCATCACTAAACAGGGTAACAGAAGCTGAGAGATAGAATGTAAGGGCTCTTCTCACAAGAGCTTACAGTATAAGAGAAAACAAGGAATACAGAAGGTACACATGTGTGTGTTATGTGTGTGTGTATTGTGTGTGTGTATTGTGTGTTGTGTGTGAGTGTGTTGAAAAGCACTACAGAATTTGCTGGCACTATATAAATAAATGTTGATGATGATGATGAGGGATAGAGCCAGGATGTAATACTGGGAGTGCTCATGACTATTTAGTGAACTGACTGTCCTAGAAAAATGTATTTTGGGGGTGGCTGCAGAGAATATTCTAGATTAAGGGATATAGTACACATAAAATGAATGGGACATTATGTGGCGCATGGTAGGGATGGGCAGAGAACGGATCAGCTAGGCGATATGGGAGTTCCCCAAAGGGAAGTGTAAACATTTTGAAACTTGTGAAAAAAAGGGAGAGAATTCCAGAGGACAGGTGCAGCATCAGAGAAGTCTTGTAAGAGGGAATGGTCTGTGGTTACATTATATATTTCTCATATAAAGGTCTATTCTGCCATCCACTACATATCTTGAAGAGAAACCAAACATGCTTTAAAATGACAGATGTATCTGGTAGTCCCAGTAGAGGGTTCTTTTCTCCAGCATGATGCATTTAGTAGTTGTGAGTTTAGAAAACTATTATGTGTTTGTCTAAAGAACTGACACTACCTGTTGGTTGATGCCTCTTATATTCCAGGATGCTCTCCAAATAAAAAAAGACTATGAAAAAATGGAAATACTGTACATAATGAGGGAGAGAGATACGAAGAAAAAAGAAGCCAAACTTCAGGATATCAAAATGAAACAAAAACATGAACAATTTGCCCAAGAGTATAAAAATATCCGGGCAGATATTGGAAGGATTTTAAGGTAAGGACAATAGGATCTTTTCTAAACCAGATAACAGCAGGTGTGACAGAGTATTGATGTTTGGGTGCAGGTCATCTAATTGTTCTGTCTTATTTTTCCATGCCAGGGTCCAGCGAGAAAAAGGGGTAAAAGAACAAGCAGCTAAAATCCAGGCGGTAAAGACAGAGAGTTACGCGAAACGCCAAGTGTGGCAACCGAAGTGTGATGAGCTACGGTGAGAGTAATGGAAAGAATAGGGCACAATTGAAGAATTATTTTTTAAATGTTTAATATTATTATATTTATTTATATGGCGCAGTCTTAAATGATTACTCATTAATATAAGAGATAGACGTGACACAGCTTATTATTACCAGTGAAACATGGAAACTTTTCCATAAACTACAGAACAACATTGCCCCAGTGGTCAGATAGCCCAGAGAAAAAGTCAGAAGTCTTGTTTACCTTTACTAAGTATATACAATGAGCAAAGTTCCCTCAGTACATAAAACACTGTGATATATAACCAATCTTTCATCTTGTTCTGCCATGTCTAAGTCAAAGTATTTGTTCTCTTGCAGGGTGACTGGACTTCCGGTCCAAATATGTCCCAAAATTAAATGAAAACCCAAGACGACCAAAAGACCCCGGTTCTGTATTAATAAATAACCTGTTCTAACTGTCATGTGTTTCTTTTCCTTTTACATCACCCATCTATGAGGTTATTGTTATTATCATTATGAATGTTTAGTTTTTATTAGGTAATCCATTTATTTAGGTAGAAAGCAGACAAGAGTCTCACATCTGGTTACCCTACATTATCCACACAGAGGTGATCAGACCTTTAAATCAGTTTAGTGGATGAGTACATTATAGGAAATTGGTGCTGACGGGAAGGAATCAGACAGGCAGGGATAAACATGAACCCTAAGTGGAGTCTAATAGTTACATGGAGAAATGCCTCTCTTATGAATATGTAACCTTATTTGGCACACGGTACACTGATATAAATGTACCAAATTCCCAAAGGGGAAGATACAAGAACACTAATGTTTAAAAATGGTTCTCGGGCAATCCGCAATATGTGAAAAGTGGAAGAAAAACAAGAATTTTGAAATAAATCCCTGTTTAAACAGGAAATCAATTTCAGAGAGTAATCAAACCCTAAGTGGAGTCTAATAGTTACATGGAGAAATTAATTATTATTATTATTAATATTTATTTATAAGGCGCTACAAGGCATCCGCAGCGCCGTACAGAGACAAACAAAATCACAATACAATGGGAGACAGCACAGTACAGTAAACACAGCTACTCAGTACGCTCAATGCACAGCTAGAGAGGGCGGGGAAGGGGGAGGGAGGATCCGAAAATGACGGGGCCCAAGAAGGGGGGCGTGGAAGACAGGGAGACCCCCAGGGGGGAGGAGGGAGCGAAAGTGGATGTGGGGTGGAGGACCTTTGAGGAGGAGGGCTAAGTAGCTGGAGAGCAGAGTTAGAAGTGGTGGAAACAGGAGGAGAGATGGCCCTGCTCAGAGGAGCGTACAATCTAAGGGGAGGGGTGGACAGACAGAGAGACGCAGGGGAGAGAGGGAGAGTAGGGGGACAGAGGCAGAAGATAAGGTAGGAAGTTAAGTGGGAGACAGAAAGGCTTTAAGAAAAAGGTGGGTTTTTAGGGCCCGTTTGAAGCTGGATAGATTAGGGGAAGTTCTGATGGAGGGAGGGAGCTTGTTCCAGTGGAGGGGGGCAGCGCGGGCGAAGTCTTGGATACGCGCGTGGGAGGAGGTTATAAGGGGGGAAGAGAGGCGACGGTCAGAGGCAGAACGGAGAGGGCGGGATGGAGCATGAATAGAGAGGAGGGTGGAGATGTAGGGCGCAGTGGAGTTGGCGAGGGCCTTGTAGGTGAGTGTGAGGAGCTTAAAGAGGATTCTGAAGGGGAATGGGAGCCAGTGAAGGGCTAGGTAGAGGGGGGAGACAAAAGAGGAGCGGCGAGAGAGGAAAATAAGCCTAGCTGCAGCGTTAAGGACGGATCGAAGGGGATCGAGATGAGAGTGGGGGAGGCCAGTGAGGAGGAGGTTGCAGTAGTCCAGGCGGGAGATGATCAGAGAGTGGATAAGGCATTTGGTGGCATCTTGGGAGAGGAAGGGCCGGATGCGAGCGATGTTGCGCAGCTGGAAGCGGCAGGATTTAGCAAGAGAGAGGATGTGGGGGCCAAAGGAGAGAGAGGAGTCGAGGATGACACCAAGGCAGCGAAGTTGGGGGACAGGGGAGATAGAGGTGTTGTCGACAGTGATGGAGAGGTCAGAAGGGGATGGGGTATGAGAGGGAGGAAAAACTATGAGCTCAGTTTTGGCAAGGTTAAGTTTGAGGAATCGAGAGGACATCCAGGAGGAGATGGCAGAGAGGCAGGCGGACACCCTAGAGAGGAGGGAGGGAGAGAGATCAGGAGAGGAGAGGTATAGTTGAGTGTCGTCAGCGTAAAGGTAGTAGCTGAAGCCGAAGGAGCTGATGAGTTCACCCAGGGAGGAGGTGTATAGAGAGAAGAGTAAGGGTCCCAGAACAGAGCCCTGAGGGACCCCGACTGGAAGGGTGGATGGGGGGGAGAGAGACCCAGAGGTGGTGACAGAGAAGGAACGGTGAGTAAGGTAAGAGGTGAACCAGGACAGGACTGGGCCGGAGAGGCCGAAAGACTGGAGGGTGTGAAGGAGGAGGGGGTGGTCAACGGTGTCAAAGGCTGCAGAGAGGTCAAGGAGGATGAGAAGGGAGAAGTGGCCCCTGGCTTTTGCAGAGAGGACGTCATTGGTGACTTTAGCCAGGGCAGTTTCAGTGGAGTGGAGGGGGCGGAAACCAGACTGGAGAGGATCAAGGAGGGAGTATTCAGAAAGGTAGGAGGTGAGACGGCTGCAGACGAGCCTCTCAAGAATTTTGGAGGCAAATGGAAAAAGAGATATGGGGCGATAGTTCGAGAGAGAAGTGGAGTCGAGATTAGGTTTCTTAAGAATGGGGGATACGAGAGCATGTTTGAAGGAGGAGGGGAAGATGCCAGTGGAGAGGGAAAGATTAAAGAGGTGAGCGAGGTGGGAGCAGGTGGTGGGGGAAAGGGAGCGAAGAAGGTGGGAGGGGATGGGATCCAGGGGGCAGGTAGTGGGGGGGGATGATAAAATGAGAGAGTGGACTTCCTCGCCGGTGGTGGGACGGAAGGAGTGGAGGGGAAGGTGGTTGGGGGGGGAGGACAGAAGAGTGGGAGGGGTGGAAGAGAGAGTGGAGGAGGAGATTTCAAGTCGGATGGCCTCGATTTTAGAGGAGAAGAAGGAGGCGAAATCAGAGGCAGTCAGGGAGGAGGGGGTGGGGGGGAGGGGAGGGGGCCAGGAGAGTGCTAAAGGTGGCAAAGAGGCGGCGGGGGTTAGAGGACTGGGAAGAGATGAGGGATTTAAAGAAAGATTGTTTAGCGAGTGAGAGGGCAGAGCTGTAGGATGAAAGGATGAATTTAAAGTGGAGGAAGTCAGCCAGGGAGCGGGATTTTCTCCAGTGACGTTCGGCAGAACGGGAGCATTTTTGGAGGAAGCGGGTAAATTTGGAGTGCCAGGGTTGGGGTTTGGAGCAGCGGGGGTGGACGGAGTGGGCAGGGGCAACCGCGGCCAGAGCGGAGGTGAGGGTGTGATTGTAGAGGGAGACCGCCTGGTTGGGGCAGGCCTGGGAGGAAAGGGGAGAAAGGAGGGTATCGAGAGAGGAGGACAGAGAGGCAGGGTCAAGAGCATCGAGGTTGCGTATGGACAGAGTAGGTTTGGGCAGGGGGAGGGGAGCAGGAGAAGAGGAGAGAGAGAAGGAGAGGAGATGGTGGTCGGATAGAGGAAAGGGAGAGATGGAGAAGTCGGAGAGATTACATAGGTAGGAGAAGACAAGAAATGCCTCTCTTATGAATATGTAACCTTATTTGGCACACGGTACACTGATATAAATGTACCAACTTCCCAAAGGGGAACTATCACAAAAAGATACAAGAACACGAATGTTTAAAAATGGTTCTCGGGCAATCCGCAATATGTGAAAAGTGGAAGAAAAACAAGAATTTTGAAATAAATCCCTGTTCAAACAGGAAATCAATTTCAGAGAGTAATCAAAGCGCTGTGGGAGGGGTTACTGGAAGAAGAGAACAATGTTCTCTCTTGGAAAATATATTTACACAATGTAGCAATGCATGAACCTAATTACATAAAGCAATAATAGGAACTCAGGATGCAACTTTACCAACAAATAATCATTACACAAGAGATTCTTACCCTGTTTCTGATAGGACATAAATTAAACATGATCTCACATTAACGTTGTGTCTGCTATAATTTTTGGCCCCTTAATTACAACTATTCTCCTAAAATTTACCAATTATTATGTTTGTGGTTGGCCACAGAATCAGGTGCGTGGCGGATGCCCATTCAGAGTAGAATGCCAGCCAGCTATTTTCATTAGTTCTGCCACAATCACCACAACTTAGCACAGCAAGCCCTGTACATACCTATATAAATGGATGTCAACGCACAGAAATAGATGTATGCTGTCCGTAAACACAGAGCTGTTCCCTACCGCATGTCGGAGAAGGAAGTGGCCATTATATCACTACAGTTGTGTTTGGTAGTTGCAGCCATAAAACTGGCATTATGTACAACAACAGTGAGCGGGTGACTGGACAGGTAAATCCCAATTTGTGCCCCTGATGAAAACATTTACGTCTCTATGAAGGCAAATACAAAACATCACTAATTATATTATTAAATGTATGAGTTGTGTTGTCTACTTGCCAGTACAACAGCTCACCAAAAAAGAAGGTAAAACTAATGTCAATATACCCCAGGTAGAGTTAGAATGTATTCATCATCATCATCATCAGTTATTTATATAGTGCCACTAATTCCGTACAGAGAACTCATTCACATCAGTCCCTGCCCCATTGGAGCTTACAGTCTAACATCCCTAACATAGACACAGAGAGAGAGAGAGAAAGACTAGGGTCAATTTGATAGCAGCCAAGTAACCTACCAGTATGTTTTTGGAGTGTGGGAGGAAACCAGAGCACACAGAGTAAACCCACTCAAACACAGGGAGAACATACAAACTCCACACAGATAAGTCCATGATCGGGAATCAAACTCATGACCCCAGTGCTGTGAGGCAGAAGTGCTAACCACTAGGCCACTGTGCTGCATTGGTAATATTGAGATGTATTAATAATAATGGGATATATTGGTACTATTGGGATGTTTTAGTAACATTGGGATGTATTGGTAATATTAGGGTGTACTGGTACTATTGGAGTGTATTGGTAATTTTGGATGTTTTAGTAACATTGGGATGTATTGGTAATATTGGGGTTTACTGGTACTATTGGGTGTACTGGTACTATTGGGATGTTTTGGTAATATTAGAATGTATTGGTAATATTGGGGTGTACTGGTACAATCGGGATGTTTTGGTAATATTGAGGCGTATTGGTACTATTGGAGTTTATTGGTAATATTGGGATGTATTGGTGCTATTGGGATGTACTGGTAATATTGAGGTGTATTGGTACTATTGGGGTTTATTGGTAATATTGGGGTGTATTGGTACTATTGGTAATATTGAGGTGTATTAGTAATATTGAGGTGTATTAATGACACTGGATTTTCTCTAGAAGTAGAATGGAGAAGGAAGGTCCAATGGTATTGTACACAGACAACTGGACAATGTGTTATCTACTTCTAAAACATTTAACCACTAGTCAGCCCTGTGCTGCCCATGTAGTCCCGGGATGAATAACACAACGAGGTTACTTGGCCAAAGGTCTATAACTAACGGTCAGATCAACCTTTCTCTTGTTATGGCTGCACTTTAGCCAGCTGGTAAGTAGAAGTGGGATGTCTGCCAATCAGGACACTTATTGATTATATCTCATCCATCCCATCTGCAGATAATGACAATATACAAATGAGTGGTATTCTGGGCTATCCCCCAAACACCAAGTTACAGGATGAAAGTCCTATAGTACTCATTATATACTCTTCACTCTCCCTTATGCTGCTTGGCATCAAGAGATGTACGAGTCCATTTATTTAAAATTTTAAAACTCATTTCCTTCAAAACTTTATTACTTAAAAGAAATGTTATAGTCATTCACTATTCCCCTCATACAATATAATTTCCTACTTTTTGGTTAAATCTTTTTATAATGCACAACAAATGTAAACAATTTACAATAAAAGTATCATTACAACAATAGGAGTACAGTGTTTTCTTCTTTTTTTAACTTATTCTCCATATTACAAAAAAAATTGTGTAACACCAAAACACAGATAATAATAATCTGCAATGCAGGAGAAGGAATATTAAACATATCCACCAAATATAGAAGGCAAAAAACTCAAAACATCATGTTTAACTTTTGGAACCATTTAGATGCAAGCAGAATATAATAGAGTTAATGTTAATGTGAAGCCTGGACAGAGAAAGCACAGAGGGAGGAGGAGGTGGGTGCAAGGCAAACAGATAAATAGTATGAAGAAAAAAATGAGTTTAAGCTAGGATTAGGTCTATAATTTCCTAATTAGATACCAAGTGGTCGATTCAAATATTTTCAATGGTCGTTTATGTACGTTCTTGTAAGAATTCTCCATATAGCTCCAATTTGACATAGAAACATAGAATTTGATGGCAGATAAGAACCACTCTGTCTATTTTTAACATTTGGTAACCTCAAACCCTATTTGATCCCTAGTTCTTTGTAAGGATATCCTTATATCTATCTCAGGCATGTTTAAATTGATCTACTGTATTAGCCTCTACCACATCTGATGGGAGGCTATTCCACTTATCCACTACCCTTTTTGTTAAGACCTTTTTACTCAAATTTCCTCTGAACCTACTTCCCCCCAGTGTCTGTGCATGTCCTCGTGTTCTAATACTTTTCTTCCTTTGAAGAATGTTTCCTCCTGGACCTTGTTAAAACCCTTCATATATTTGAAAGTTTCTATCATGTCCCCACTTTCCCTTCTCTGCTCCAAACTATACATATTAAGATCTTTTAGTCTTTCTGGGTAAGTTTTGGGCTGTAGACCATGCACCACCTTAGTTGTCCTTCTTTGTACAGTCTCTAATGCAGTGGTTCCCAATTTTTTTCAGTTGGGGCACCCTTAGAGTCTCCATAATTTTTTTAAGGCACCCCTTCAAAATAATTACTGAGCAGTCCCATTTTATAAGTAGTTGAGTCAAAATAACGTATTAAGTACTTAGGTCAGGACAGAAATACTTAGTAAGTTGTTTGCAAAAATAATACACATAAATCCAAGGGAAAAGAATATTGTTAGATATTTTTTTCAATTATATTTCTGTCAAAGAAACTTTACAACTAATATTAAAAGAAATAATATCAAACAAAATAAAACAACATGTACAAATATCATCACTGTGTGCCCCGCCCTTCATCCACGCACTCTGACCGTCTTCACCCTCAATCTGCCCCCTCCTTCATTCTTTTGCCTCTCCGTTGCCATTTCCTATAACCATTTCCCCTCCCCTTTCTTTACTTACCATACTTGGCCTTCTTTCTTCTATTTCTTCTGTCTTCTTACCATCATCATCATCATCATCATCATTTATTTATATAGCGCCACTAATTCCGCAGCGCTGTACAGAGAACTCATTCACATCAGTCCCTGCCCCATTGGAGCTTACAGTCTAAATTCCCTAATATATACACACACTCACACAAAGACAGACAGAGAGGGAGACAGACAGAGACTAGGGTCAATTTTTGATTGCAGCCAATTAACCTACCAGTATGTTTTTGGAGTGTGGGAGGAAACCGGAGCACCCGGAGGAAACCCACGCAAACACAGGGAGAACATACAAACTCCACACAGATAAGGCCATGGTTGGGAATCGAACTCATGACCCCAGTGCTGTGAGGCAGATGTGCTAACCACTAGGCCACTGTGCTGCCCTATACCAATCCAGCGACGCCAGGGACCCATCATCCTCCTCTCTCCGGACGCTTCTCACTGAATATGTCAGACGTGATAATGCCACACCAGACATTCAGTGAGAAGCGAGGAGGGATAAGGATGCCGGGTCCCTGGTGCCTTCGGATTGCTAAATTTTGTTTTTTTCTTGCTTGCCGCGGCACCCTTGTGACAGTGCCGCTGCACCCCTGGGAGCCGCGGCGCACACTTTGGGAACCACTGAGCTAAGATAATTATCATTTGTCTCAAATGTCCATTGTAATGAGGTGTGGCTTAGATCTGGTTTGTAATCTGAACATTGTCTGAGTGACTCAACATAGCTTGCTGCCAGCCCACGTTAATTAGCTAGGTCAACAGGTAATCTGAGAGCTAATTCGGTTAGAACTTCTAGATGATATGCAATGTGCCTCCACAGTAATGTACAGGCTGAAATAGCATTGGGAAATTTATTAACATGTATCAATATAAATGTTATTGTATCAAAATGTTTCACAGACTCAGATTGTGTTATGCTGTAGATAAAACGTGTCAAATGTCTTATTGTTTCAAGCAAGCGTGAAGTGTCATTCTGAGATGTCGTATTGTAACCCTTTATTTAGTGTATCCAACCAAATAGCTAATTCAGTCAAGCCATTCCATTGTATAATCAAGGTAACAGAGACAATATATCAAACAGTTAAAGTGTCCACTGATACACTCCTGCTGCAAGGGGGAGCATTGAGACATTTGACACTACTTCCTATGCATACAGCCAAGAATATAAGAAGAGCAGAATGCCAAGAGAGCTATTTTAGCTTGGAGGATCGTGGTGTATACGACATCAGCAAAAAGGACTCTGGGCACGCATTGTAGTGCCGCTGGAGGAAACCCTACTAGGACAGGGTCTGTGTAAACCAGTATCCCAAGCTGGGCGATATGGTAACTGTCTAGCTAAACGGTAGTGGTAATATTGTGGAAGTATAAGACTCTTAAAGAGATTGAGATTATTACTTTGGAGTGCTGACTGCAAGAGGCTGCTGGAGGATACACGCTACCATTTACCCTGTATCTTGTGAACGTCTGGTGGTGTTGTGCTGCCGTAATAAAGCCTTATTTTGGATATACTCTGTTCTACCCGAATGAGTTGAATCCCACAGAGGATAACTGTCATCCCAGCTAAGGGTGGTGTCCTCATAATAATAATAAAAATAATATTAATAATTTCTGTTTCCATATCTGTTAACCTGCCCACGGAGCTCAACTGAGAGCAGCTGCACCTCACCTAATGTCCATACATTGCTGCTCATGATGCTATGTGACTCTGATGCAGCTTTCTTTCTTCCTTATTACAATTTGGACAGGTCCGACCTATACCATTCACTAATTCTACATTTACTTAATATCCCTGATACAATCTTATTGGAAACCGACTCAGGCTCCTACTGAGGGAGAGGAGTGAACAAAGAAAAAAAATTGGAGATGGAGGAGACAGGTTTTTTTATTAGATAGGAACTGCTTTTCAGCTTTATTAACATAGTTTCTTTTGGCTGAAGTTTAAAGAGACTAAAACATACAACGCTTTGACTACCAAATAATTGGACCTTTCTTTTGGGCTATACCAGTGGTTCCCAAACTTTCTCAGTTCGAGGCACCCTTAGGGTCCCCATAATTTTTTCAAGGCACCCCTAAGCAAAAATAATTACTGGGTAGTCCCTTTTTTTAAGTAGTTGGTTCAAAATGACGCAAGATGTATTTAGACCCCTTCACCATCACATTGTGCCCCTTCATCATATCACTGCACCCCTTCACCATATCACTCTGTATCTCTTCACCATCTCACACTCTGTGTCCTCCTCTTCGCCATCTCACACTCGATCCCCCTCTTCGCCATCTCACACTCTGTCCCCCTCTTCATCAGCTCTCGCTCTGTCCCCCCTTCAGCATCTCACTCTGTCCCCCCCTTCAGCATCTCTCTTTGCCCCCCTCTCCCCCTTCAGCATCTCTCTCTGTCCACCTCCTTCAGCGTCTCTCTGTCCCCCTCCTTCAGCGTCTCTCTGTCCACCTCTTTCAGCATCTCTCTGTCCCCCTCTTTCAGCATCTCTCTTTGCCCCCCTCCCCCCTTCATCATCTCTCTGTCCCCCTTCACTCTCTGTTCCTTTACTTACCTTCTTTCTTCATGTTCCGTTGTCTTCTGTCCTCTCTGCTGCTGCTCCTCACTGACACTGTCGGACGTGATGACGTCACGCCCGGCAGTCAGTGAGGATGAGGATCCGGCGCTGGATGGGTACGTTTTTGGTTTTTTTTTTTTCCTTTTATTTTTTGGAGGGCGATCGCGCCACCCCTGTGACAGTGCCGCGGCACCACAGGGAGCCACTGGGCTATACCACTATGGTCGGTTTGGTAGGCCCCCCAAATAAAAGCACAGGTAAATTCCCCCATCTGCCAGTGTGGGTCACGACTGGGTTAGCTGCTTATCCTTTCTCCTTGTACTACTAACTTCCAAACTCTCATTCCCTACACTTGTGACCTCAGTCTTTCTTTTTCTCTCCACCTTTTGTACCCCATCTTTAATTTTGTGTGGTGAGCATCTTACTCTCATAAACCTTGGCTACATATTACAACTGTGATTTAAATTAAAACATTTGTTAAAACCCAATGTTATTTGATCTACTTACTTATGTGTTTTGGCTATTGCTGTTTTACTGTGCTTAAGAAACAAATAAATTGAGTTTCTTAGTAAAAATCCATTGTACAGTGTGACTTTGCAGAGCAGATACTCAATGCAGGCTGTTTATCTATTTAATAGTCAAAAGGGGCAAGTCAATGCAACATTTGTTTTGTTTCTCTTTGCTTACCTAAACGTAAAGCTTAATCGAAGACTTAATTCATGCAGGCATTTTATGCCAGATGAATATTTGATGCATTCCATTGCGCCTCCTAGAACACAAAGCTGCTTTTTCTTAGTGCAAGAATGGCTTTTTATACAAATAATACACAACAACACACAATGGCTTAGAATAGTACAGGTGTGCATTTTGTACAGCCCTTTAAATGTCACTTCAATTAATCATGTACCTCACAACAACAAGAAAAATTGTGCCAAATTGGTACCTCACCCCTATCTGCTCAGGCCATACTCAGAATCCACCAACCAGTGCTGATTGTAGGCAAACTTGGCACCCACCTTGCGCCATGTGGTCACTCAGGGACTTAGATTATCCTGACTTTTTTCTATGTGTTTTAATGGGGGGGCAAATCCAGTATCCACTCCAGCATGCATCTTGCCTAAGGCCCCATGAGGTCTTAGTTCGGCTCTGATCCACTGAGCCCAACTGTCAGCAACCTGGACCATGTGTCTAAGCTACAGAGGATGCATACTCATTACCACAGCCAGAGGTTTGCAAAGGATCCTCTACCTCCTCCAATGTGTTGCACAACTTGAATATATTGTTCATCCCCACTCTCGGAATACCTATCGCAGCTAATCCACATCTCTCACATCACTCCACCAGGCATCTACGCAATTTACCTTCTTTCCTTTTCCTACTTTCTCCACAATTCTTAAATGCATAAGACTAATCTTCCTCTTGTGTCACTCCACATCTGCCACACCACTCTGCAAGTACCTATACTGGATTCCTCATGGCTCCAAAATTCAAATTACAGCTTCAGACATCTCAAATCTTATCTTAAAATTCTCCCTTTCATCCTATTAGATCAAACTGTGCCTTGTGTCTGCTAAACACCTCTCACTCACACCGACAAGCTACAAGGCATTTTATGGAATTCCCTACCACACCCGATCAGACTCTACCACAGCCTTTAAAACTTTAAACACTCTCTGCAAACCCAACTCTTTATTACAACTTACCTACTCACGCCTATACCACCCTCAAAACTGACCCAAACTCCACTCTCAGTCACATTTGCTCCTTGTTTCAACTGTTGACTTTACCCTCAACCAATTAGAAATGATTGAAACCTTGTGCCAAATTTCTGTAATTTTCATACACATCATGTCAATGCAATGAGGAGAGTGGAATATTTTCTTCTACTAAAAAAAAAAAAGAAAAAAGAAAAAGTACTTCTTAACCAGTCACATAGAACACTTTGATTATTTTACTCTGGTACTCTCTCTCCTTCAAAGCAAAAGCATATGAATAGTTTACTGTGCGCTTTCTCTTGTATTGAGGAGTGTGCAATGACAGCAGGAAGTACAGAAAAGAGTTAATATAACAAGACCCTGCAGTTGCTATAGATGTATCTCTTCTCTATATACTGGTACCTCGCGCTGTCACCGCACACTTCTCAGATTTCATTATGTGTAGCAGTGGCAGTAGTGACCGGACAAAAAAAAAGGAAGTGCTGGCAATGCACAATTATTAGCCAGGTCACAATAAAGTGAACCAGTTGAGACGTTATAAATAAAGTTGTGATAATTCCTCCAGCTTCCAGCTGCTTGTGGCAAGGTGCATGGTGGTGGAGCATTTAGCATGTTTGCACTGTGACTCTACTGGCTAAGCATACCCCTTTGACCTAGACACTGATGAATCTAAAATCCAGCATGGATATAAAAAAAATTACTTTCAAGGTAATGTCAGGTTATTGGAGCTAACTGCACAGTCCGATCTGGAGGCGCGCAGTCTAATGTGCCTCTGGTTTTCACCAGGGACCCTGCAAGGGAGTTTGGGATCAGCTGCAAGAGACATGCAGGATGTGGTTTTCCAGGAGAGAGATAGATGAAGGTAAATGGATAGTCAGGGAAGCCGTGGTCAAGCCGTGCGGACTGCGCAATACACAAGGAGCGCAAGACCATAAATGCCTGGAGACAGGTTAAACCTAATACTTTGGCACCCTAATATCTTCCTTAAATAGTGCTGAGGAGAGGGGAGTTTACAGGCGGCGGTGACGTCAGGGACTCAGTATAGTGTCCTGTTGCCTAGCAACGCACATGTGCAGAAGGACCTGCCAGCCGGGCTTTGTGTATCTGGTTGCCTAGAAACCAGACACGGCTTCCGGGAGCAGAGAAGGCGTCCGTCCCTGAGTAGATGGAAGGGCACAGGGATGGCACCTGACAAGTAAAAGGACCTATTAAATACTTTTGTGGGTTGGAGCCTTTCAGTGATTCTTAAAATCTTTTATGTGGTATTTATAGATTCCATGCACACATATATGTTCCTCTTTCCACATGTTACAAGATGTTCATGATTGGGGGTCTAAAGAACAGTCTTAAAGCCCCTTATGGAAATCATCACATGCTGCATTCCATCACACTTAAGCTCTATAAATGGTACACAAACTGCTTGGTTGACAATGGCTTACATGTTAGCATCTCTCCTGATCTGAATGACCTACCCAGAGAACCTGTACAAATTCTAAATGTTTATTAAAGGGATGTGTTTGCAAACATCAATTAAACGTGTTTTTTGTTTATAGTAAAGTGCACTCAAAACTTTATCAACTGAAATAAAATGTAAAAAAGGTGAGAGTAAAAATGGACAAATGTTCAAAAGCCAGACTGTATTCAGGTTTTGTTGGATTAAACAATCAATTAGTATACAATTGGTGAACAAGTTTAGGAAAGAAAAAACTATACCCATGTGAGGAGGTAAATGGTACCAGAAGCTAATGAACATATGGTTCATTACTTATTCATTATAAACAAAAGGTAATTGTACTTTAAAGCTCTAAATCACCACTGTTTTTCTGCATCTTAGGCTCTGTAAAGTAATTATCATTCACAACCGATAACAGATTGTGGTAGTAAAGGCAACATTATCCACTAAGCAATAATACATTACAGTAATAATAGGTCTTTTTTGAGCAGAATGCAGCCAGGTACAAATTTAAATAATGGAAGAATGTGTCATTTCCTGTGTAATTTTTTTTTTCATCTTAAATAAATGACTTGCTCACCTACTCCTTTGTGGTTTACCACACCTCAGGCTATGAGCTAAACATCTCATTTCCAATGTATTTTTCCCTGTAAGATACAGCCTAGACTTAGCTTCTAACAGAGCCCAGATACAGATCCTGCTGCGTAACTAAAAGATATTCCTGCCGGTAGCTACAGTAGTTGTCAGGTGAGGACTAAAAAGCCATGGATCATGAAGATAAAACAGGTAACTTAGTCCTGTCATTGTGTGAAATCAACAAAGTAAAAAATGTGGACAATTAATTTGAAATGCAATAGTCAAAAAAAAAAAAAATGTAACTGTTTCAACGGGACACATTTGAACTGATAGGACTGTTATAATGAAGCAGGTTTACTAACAACCTGCATGTTATTCAAAAATCATCTGACATTAAACATCTGAAATGGTAGTGACACAGCTAATCGATAAACATTCATTGTGCATAAGTTTGACAAAATAATTACTATATATGCAGATATAGGCCATGTAATAGAAATTATATATTCAATCAACTAAAAAAATAAGAAACATACACCACCCCAGATAGATACTTACTATTTCAGTTTTCTGCAAAATGTTATATTTTATCAGAGACACAAAACTGACATAAGAACAACGTTTCTGCAAAAAGTTATATAGAAATACAAGAAAAAGTGCCTAAACTCACAGAAGACTGAGATTCTTAGGGCTAGATTTACTAAGCTGCGGGTTTGAAAAAGTGGGGATGTTGCCTATAGCAACCAATCATATTCTAGCTTTCATTTATTTAGTACTTTCTACAAAATGACAGTTAGAATCTGATTGGTTGCTATAGGCAACATCCCCACTTTTTCAAACCCGCAGCTTTGTAAATCTAGCCCTTAGTTTGTTTGCACAGCAGTTTAAATTGGAAAATGTGTTATTACTAGCTATTAATACAAAACATATTAAAGAGTAACTAACACTAATATACCCAATGTTATAATTGAAAAGGCATTATGTGGCACTCAAACCTCTATACGTAAAAGTTCCAGTAAGGTACAGACTTTAAGCTTAGGTTTATGTCCCTATTAGGGGACTGTGTAAGCAACTGTGCAATACCATAACATGCTATAGACTATTTAGATAAATAAAGGCTTAAAGTTAATTTAATTTATGTATTCACTAAGGCTTGTATTTTAGGATGAGAAGCAGAATAAAGAATTGAAGCCATTTCTGATCTGGCCATTTACCCTACGTAAGAATTAGCAATTTTTTAAAATCACTTTTAGATGACCAGAATAGAATTTTTCTGTGAGTGAGCAGAGTTAGGCATCACACACACCATCAACGTGACCCAATTAAAAGTACTCAAATGTTGGGAGGTATGCCAATGTAGTGTTTAAAAAAAATGTGCCATTAATGGCATAAGTCCCATTCATGTCCTTATTGGTTTTGGTACTTGTCCCTTGGGACTTTAAGAATATATAATATTAGCCTTAAGGGTCAAACTTGGAAACTGGCAAACGATGAAGCATTGCAACTGTGATCTGATTCTGTGCCTGGGGCTTAGACATCTGGATACGCTCTCTGAAGACAAAAGCCCAGCTTCTATGTCATTTGCCACCTGCAAAATGTCACTAGATTAACAGTATGCACATCTGCTAATAGTGCCAGGATAATAGGATAACTGTTTTCATTGTAATAGCTAGGCTATACATCTGTAGAAGTCATTTCTATACCAATTCCATCAAAATGTGATATTCATGTGTTTTTTTTAAAAGATTACTGGAATCAATTGCACCATTGTGAGCAATGTTTCCAGCTCACTAGCACTTGGTTTCGACTTGAAATGCTGCTTAAGAAAAAGCAATCTTCCTTCCACTATACGGTTTCCCTGCACACTGCAAGTAAATTAGTTATGAATTGCTGTCCATAACCTGGCAGCGCTTAGCCATTTGTTTTCCTGGGCTTTAGGTTATTGAAGCTTATTTATACTACAATATTGATTATCTGTGAGAGTCATTCTTCACTGTCTTAAACTACTCATGGAACAATCTACATCCAGCAGGCTGAAGCAGCAGGGGGAATGTATTGTATGAAAACCGCTGAAAACTGAATTGAAATCAAATTGTTTTAGACATTTAAATACTAATTTAATTCAGTAGCACCAAGCATATAAATATTTCAATTCTACAAGAAAGTTATTTTACACAAATACATTTGTATGCATTTGTTGCATGCTACAATATAGTTTTTCTTTCAGAACAAAGATCTACTATAGATCATTGTATATATGATATGTTTCTGAATAATTTTATGTGAACTATTATAAATGGTCACATAAGAGTCATGATAATTTCAAGACACTGTATAATATTAGGTATACAAAACATTTATAATCTATTTTATAGGACAAACCTACATAGTTTTGCTGGTATTCTGCTGTCACAGCATGTCACTCCAGATGTCTGTACTATACTTAACCCTTTGCAAACTAGCTCCCCTGTCTACAGATTGTTGTACCCTGATGCCTACATCTGCTACACTGGACCCACTCCCATTTTCCATGGAAACTCCAACCTGAACTAGGATTATTCATTACCCACTAGTGTCACTGTGCTGCAACTACTAAATGTACCACAGATTGATACACTGCAACCCAGCTTTTGCAATGGGTACTTTTATCACTACATACCTCCCAACATACCTCCAATGGGGGTGTAGCCATGGCATGATGGGGGCCACACTCCACTGATGCACGCAGCGAACAGAACACCTCCCAACTTTCCCACTAACTGCGACAAATTTGCCCTGATTGGGATGGTGGGACAGAGTCCTTAAATCGGGATGGTTGGGTGGTCTGTTACTATAAGCTGCTATAAACACTTTACATGGCAACATAAAAACATTCATGGTTGTATTCTTATCAAAAAACACATTCACAGCTATTTAACTGACTAATTTAACATGACAAAGTAAAAGTGTATGCAAATTATATCCACAAAGAGAACAAAGTATAGTCATAAAATAAAGAGGTATTTGATATAAAATTATTAATTACTACTACTCTGGCGACGGCCTTCCCCATGCAAAGCAGTACTGCAGCATTCCCCCTAATCTACTATCGCCATTTTAGAATGGAGATATTCAATGCAAGAAAAATGCTTTATAATTCTAAGCAATCAATTTTATCAACTGTGAATAATAGTAAAATAACTTTTAAAAAAGAAAAACAAACTAATTTTTTTATATATATTGATTAGCATTTTATTTTAACAAGTGGAAGCCAGGACTTTCAGTTCCACTGCACATGCAAGATATTCACTTTTTAAACAGGCCCGTAAGTAACGTACCCGAGATATGTTTTAAACAATACTTGCCAATTCTCCCGGAATGTCCGGGAGACTCCCGAAATCCGGGTCGGTCTCCCGGACTCCTGGGAGAGCAGGCAAGTCTCCCACATCCCGCAATTTCCTGGCCAAAATAACGCATTTGCAGTGAAGCGCATAATTTTGGCCCCACCCCCGTTACAAATTGTAATTTCCGTTGCGGGGGCTGGGCCAAAATGACGCGATTGACCATGCCCCTCCCACCCTCTGGTCTAGCTCCTTTCCCTGGCTGCACTGCCTGAAAGTAGACAAGTATGTTTTAAACTAGTCTGTTTGCTATTAGTGCAGTTTAACGTTTGGAAACTCTTGGTTTAAGACCAGTCTTTAAGCAACTGTCATCACCAAGCAGCCTATGGTCTGATATGAAAAATCAGGCTTCAGAGTGGCACGTGGTTAGTTTGTGATTTTTAAAACATTTACTTTCCAGGCACACCATGTAGGCCCTGTAACCAGGGCCTTGATCTCTAAACCTTCTGCCCTCCAGTCAATCCACACAGTGGCTGGAGCAAAGCAAGCAAATGGTCACCAGAGAAAAAATGAAACATGGAAGTTCTTGATCCCATATTCTTCTACTCATGCCTCACAAAAAGTAAGAGAGAAAGCAAGGGTCATACATTCAGCAGGGGTTAGGGGACTTGCACATACAGCTCTGTCACAGGCAACATCATCTCAACATTCTATTCAGGCAGAAATGGAGTATACACACAGTAAGTGACATAATATATCCAGGGGGTAAACATGCATATGCATGATACAAACAAAAACAAAAATACACATACAAATTAAAACATTTAGGCCTAACTGTATCAATAACACATTTGCAAAATAAATGATGCTCTATCTCATTTTGATGTTGTCTATGGGAAGCTTTTAGCCAATGAGTTTACATCTTGAAGAACAGAGATAGTAATCATTTTACCTGAAAACTACAAAGTATTAATAAAAACCAGAGGGATGTATCAGAATGAAAACTAAACATGCATATAATATAAGCAGTGTGTTTACAATTAAATAAAGTTTAATTCTGTGCGATATTTTTATATGTAAACACACTATCATACTTTAATGCTGCTCTCTAATGCATGTTGGAAGTGGAAGTTCAAAAGTAACAAAATACCCACAAGTAAGCACTGGTATCCTAATGTTATGTGCAATTCTGAATGACATATTGCCTGAAAAAAATGTTAAACTAACTAATCCTAATGTCGTATTATCAAGATTTACAGGGTTGGGAAAGTCACAAGCATTTCCAATTGTAAATCCAAGAAAGTCACATTGCATTACCTTAGTACTCACTTCAAGCATTGATGGGTTTTAAAGTCTAAACGCAACCACTACACCATGGACTTGATTTGATATCCAATCTCAAGCAACTATTCTCCGAAAAGCAATATTGGCTCCAGAAGTCTGATATAGAGGTCACAATCTACGACCTTTCTAACTGGCACCTTGTTATAGAGGCTTTTTTCTTGTAAGACTACAGATAAAGCTGTGGTATATGGCATCAGCAGGCAGACTGAATTAAAATAGTACTCAGTATAGATCAGCACACACAATGTAAGATTTCCCTGGTGATTTTTATCCAGGGAAGCAGAATTCAAGCCAAGAAAAAAAATGTCTCTTTCTCCTTGAACTAAAAATAAATGATTCCCAATGAACAACGAAATCACTACGGTATAAGGAAAAAAACGCGTTAAAAGTAGTTTACAAGAATTCCTTTTTCCCCTATCAGTGCACCAGATCACCTGGTGAGGACTTTAAGATGATATGACCCATATTTTATGATTATTTTGGAATGCCAAATAAAGTGTGTATAACACAATTTAGAAACAAAACAAAACCTTTCCATTAATTGAAAAGAAGGCTGATTTATTTGCAATTTTATCAGAAAACATTTGCACAACTTAAATATACCTACAATAGAGGAACCACATGTTTTATGTTAATTTTCTAGTTAGTCTGTTCCAGCCACCACAAGAGAGACATTGAAATGTAAAGCATTGATACGCAGGATTTAATATTACTAATTTATAGAATATTTTATGAATGGTGTCTGAAAACCCTAGATGAGGAACTGGTAATTCTTTACAGATATCATATGGATAGTCATCCTGAAATATTCACCAAAGTATGATATATAGATATATATGTATTTATTAACATTTATTTATGCAGCGCCACTAATTCTGCAGAGCTGTACAGAGAACTCAATCACATCAGTCCCTGCCCCATTGGGGCTTACAGTCTAAATTCCCTAACACACTCACACACACAGACTAGGGTCACTTTGTTAGCAGCCAATTAACCTACCAGTATGTTTTTGGAGTGTGGGAGGAGACCGTAGCACCCAGAGGAAACCCACGCAAACACAGGGAGAACATACAAACTCCTCACAGATAAGGCCATGGTTGGAAATAGAACTCATAACCCCAGTGCTGTAAGGCAGAAGTGCCAACCACTTAGCCCCTGTTATGCCCCAAGTCCTGCCCCATACATATATATATATATATATATATATATATATATATATATCTATATATATCATTGTACTGTAGTAAGTACTTGTCAGGCAGTCAGTATTTCCAGGAATATATGCGATATGGATATATTTAAATATAGGTGTATATAAAAGGAAACAATTCTTAATTTCAGAATTGTATCCTGCATGTCATGTGACTATTCTGTTTTTTGCAGAACCATTGATTTAAAGAACAGATATTGATATTAATGCTGCACGGCAAAGAAGGGATCAATGTGCCGGTGATCTTTCAGAGAACGGCTGAGCATTACAGCATGCGAGAACCAGTACCTTACGTCAGTAAGCTTTAAGTACTTTGAGTTCTGAGAGATCAAATCAGATAATGTGTCTACAAGCTGTAAATCACAGTAAAGTGAAAGTATAATATTACAAAGGGTTCAGTACATCTGGCAATTGTCTACATTGACACTATATCATCAGGCTACTCACTTCACTCATAAACAAGCAACATTAACTATTTGTTGTCTAACCTGTCTTAGGAAGCAAATTCCGTCTTGGTTCTTCAGGGCCCTCAATAGGTTGCTCAGATATGAAAACTCTTGCTTGCTCTACGGTGTTCTGTATAGTCTGTTCTTTATCCTTCAATTCCCGTTTTAGGACCTAGAGTACAAAACAGAACATCATATTGGTAAATTAAATGCTAAATAGTATGTATTAAAATGTGTTACATTAGCAGCAATTGAAGGGCTTGTGCACCTTTGGTCCATCCACTATATATAGAAACCCGCAGATATTAATAAATAAATAAAGTACCACCCCAAAAAATGGGTACATGAATGAGGATACCCTAAATAGCATGGGTCCAAAGGTGGACACCCGCATTAAGATATTTATAATTTAATGTGAATCATGCATAAATACATTTTCCTCCTTAACTCACTTCATCAGAAGAGTTGTTGCATTATAACTGTGTTGCTATTAATGGTCATGAGTTCCTTAGGGGGTAATAAGATCATAAACTAAGCCATACCTGGGTCAATCGCATGCAGATGATGTATATTACCTGCGTGAAACACGCCAGAATTTATAACTGTACACATGTGCTAAACTCTCTGACTGACACACAGGATCATTAACCTCTACACCATCAAAAATAGTCACAAGAATTCCTTATTGATCTGTATGTCAAGCTGAATCTGCTGGTCATATGGTCAACAATGATACCCACAGCACAGAGCTGTTCATAAGAAAATGATGCAGACACTGTTTTCTTGTGCTAACCTCTGGGACGTGTACTTTAACTCTTGTCTGTCCCACACCACCACGTTTACAGCACTTCCCCACAGACTTAATGAAAATTAAAAGAAAAACAATTCTTAAAAACATGCAATCGGTTTTATTTTAAAATGTATGCATGAAGTAACTTGACATGAAAAACCGTGTTTGTATCATTTTTCATGTTACTGGGAGTTGTAAAAATAAACTGTACTTAAAAGCTTTTAAATGAAAATATAAATCACTTTTTGAATTTAGAAATTAAACATTTACCTAAAACATCGATATCTCTTTTTCCCTATGCTCACTAATATGCAGTAAGATAGTAATATAATTTACACTTATATCCAATCACATGCCAAATATTAAAAGTTCACCCTAAACTATCTAATTTATAACATTTTACTCTTTCAATTATAAATTCACACAAGGCAGTAATCAGGTCACTTTTACTTGTTAAAACCTTCAAACATTCACAAATGTATGTGAAAAAGGAACAGTAATCTCAAAGGTGTTAAGATGTTTGACAATAATTGTAACCTTCTTAATTTCTGCACTGCAAAACTATTGTGATTAATAGTGTCCTTCAGCAGCCATCACTAACAGACAGTCTTCTGTGCACTGTAAACAATGTTTTCCCACTACCAACAGTGAAGAGAATAGTATGGAGTCTGAGAGCTTAAATTCATCAAACATACAATTACAAAAAATATTCTGCATGTACAAACACACAAAGCACAAAGGTTGACAAGTGACGGTTAACCAGTTCAAGCATTTGCAGTTGGGGAGGTTCAACCAAAGTGCATCATGGAGGTGCAAATTAATCTCATTACAAGTATAGGATGAGGCCCGAAGAACGCCAGATCTAAACCTAAATCTAAAGTTCTTTTGCAGTGTGGATAAAGGTCATGTGACCCTTTGCACAGCAAGGAACATCTCTAAAAAATGCACCCTCTCAACCTCTTGTGCAAACTTCTACTCCTCCACAAACATCACTATCTTTCTCTGTAACACCATATACCACCCTGACATTTAAAGTGATTGGGACCAACTGGAATGCTCTATTGGAAGCAGACTCCCTCACAGTGATAGGTGATTGCAGTCATGTGAACGAAGCGGCCTGGCTGTCTGACAGCCAGCTAGAATGGAAGGAAGTTTAAAAGACAGCACAGCGTTCCGGCTGCTAGACCGGGACCAGGACAGTGTGACCTGTCCTGGCAACACAGCGGCTCACCAACAAATCGGCAGGGAAGGAAGCGTCCTGATGGTTGCTAAAGCTTCACACTCACAAACTAATCCTTCCTGCCCCTCCACTCTGCTGATCACCACCTCACAACCACAGTGACTATCTCTTCGCACTCCGATCTCCAGGACATTGCTCAGGTGGCTCTCCATCTGTGGAACAATCTCCTACTTCCTACCAGATTAGCCTCTACTCTCCAAGACTTCAAGGGTGCCACTAAAACACCATTTCTTTTCCAAAAAATTAGCACCCTGTAAATTCCCAATAACCAAAGACAACTAGGGACTCCCTGGTGGTGTGGGACAAAGTGTTAAATGCCAATTCTATGACTCTGGTCCCGACCAAAAATATCTCCTTAGCTGCAGTGGCTAAATTAATTCCCAATTTAAATCTCAACCTATGGGTATCAACCGGAATAACCTCATTCTCTGAATTACTAGACAATCAGAGTTTACGATCTTTTACACAAATAAAGGAAATATTTCACCTCCCTTCCCAGGAATTTTAAAATACCTGCAGCTCAGACACTGGTTTAATTCCCTTCCCAGACTAGGTCTACCTATTACAACACCACCGCCCTTGCTGTTCACTAAATTAACAAAAGGATATAATAGAGCCAGCATTACCTTCTGGTACCGCTATACCCTATACTCTACATCAGAAAATAAAACTAAAATACAATTGCAGTGGGAATCTGACCTTCAACTAGAGTTGGAAAGGGAAGATTGGGAAGCCATTTTCACAAACTCGTTCCGAATGTCCAAATGTATAAATCACACAGAAATGATAAAATTAATTAATAGATTGTATCTTACCCCAACTAGACTTCATAAAATGTGGCCTTCCCAGTCGAGACTTTGCTGGTGGCAATGTAATAAACCGGGGGATTTGATGCATGTATTCTGGAACTGTCCCCATATACAGTCGTTCTGGGTACAAATCTTGCAGTTAGCCAATAAGGTTACTAGACAAAATCTCTCTCCTACCCCGGAGGTCGCGTTACTGCAGCATTACCCCCCAGTTTCCATCACATGCTAAATATGTCTTTAGTCATATTCTGATTGCCGCAAGAGCCTCCTTAGCTCAAGGTTGGAAGTCACCACAGATACCCTTGATATCGAAAGTAGTGGCCAAGGTGCAATTCAGCTTTGAAATGGAGACAGTGGGGATGCCCTACTCCACTGCCCCCTCATCCCCGATAATGAAATGGTTCAGCTGGCATGTATATGTTATGGAAGGAGAAGGAGCGCGTCCAGATCAAATAGACTCTGATTTACTACCTGCATCTCCTACTCAGCGAAGTTCCCCAATGTTCCTATTAGTAGTTCCCTGGTGACCATTCAACCAGCGTAACTTTCACGAATTGACAGGGGACCTACTGGGTTCCCTCCCTCATGTGTTCAATATGGTTTAACAGCAGAATTGTTAAATGTGTCCCCCCCCCACTATGTACCCCTACAACTCTTCCCCTTTTTATTTTTGTGTCCTTTCCTTACCCCCCATCCCTTTCTACTTTCTGTACCCCATAATTTTTGAAAAATTAATAATAAAAATACTATTGAAGTTAAAACACCATTTCTTTATCCTCATCCTAACTCCTTTGCCACTCCTCCACTCTGTGCCACCCTTTTTGTGTCTTTCCCTTCCCTTTAAGATGGAAGATCTCTCGAGCAGGACCTTCTTTCCTTGCATGGCCCTCTTTACATCTCAGAATGCATCCCTAGCCCTTTTTCTTTTTCTTTCTGGAGTGCAAACCTAGTTCACGTTGGACATTACCATCACTCTCACTCACTGTCCCATAAATAACTTGATCTACATTACCAAGTTATCTATATATAACGTGTAGATGTCTACGTTTTGCATTCTTTTTATGTAATGTGTTATGGATTGGTGTTGTCTGTGTATTGTATACTGCTGTAAATTTCATGTATGGCACCGCAGACCTTTTGTGGTGCCTTATAAATAAATTATACTACTACTAATAATAATAAATAAAAAAGCTAAAATTTTGGAAGGGCTCAGTATCTTTTAAGGAAGTTTTTTGTGTGGATTTTAGAAACAGTAGGGCAGGATGAAATATCTTTAATTGTCACGGTAATTAGCATGTAAAAAATAAACACTAATAACCAGCATAGGCAAATCCCAGGAGCCAGGTGGCCAGAGTGCTTAAAAAACTACAGCTGGCACCCGAATTTTGGCAGTCATCTCTATTTATGTCAATGGAAGCACATCTTCTGCGACTTCTTAAATGATTCCGCTGGCTTCTAGATGTATGTACTTGGCCCGTGAAACTACATTATTTTGTCCACCCCTGCTAACATTGTTGTGTCAATTAAATATTAACTCAGAAATAAATATGTTATATACAAAGTATAGTGTTATATGTTCAAACCTGTGTAAATAATGGCTATATAAATTGTAATTGGAATGCCCACAGTATGAGAATAAATGAAGTGTCAAAAGGAGAAATTTATCATAATTAGCAAACAATATTTTAAAGAGCTACAGTAGAAAATACCAACGGTAGTAATAACTACATAATTAATATTGATTATAGCACTGTGCCATAATCAATTGAAATATATCCTAAGCAGTCTATAATAACAATGGGATTCTGCCATTGTATATACAAGTTCGGTACAATAAAAACTGACTTATAGTTGTGTATTGATTTTGATAATAGCTCTCTTATTCAGGTAGCATGTGTACCATTTGTTTTGTTTCATAGTTTTAGGACAATTAGCTAAACATAATACAACTTAAAGGGGCATATTCAATTCTTGGCGTTATAGCCAAAAATCTTGCGGCGTGCGCACTATTACCGTTATTACGGTAATAGTGCACGTAAATACCGTTATTACGGTAGTTTTCTCGCATCTCCCTGAGCTGAAATCCAGCTTACTATTACCATAATAACGAAAACGGCAAGAATTGAATATGCCCCTAAGACTCACAAATTTCAAAAGTGATTGGTTATTCCTAAAATGTGATATACTGAGCTTCAATGAGATCAAGTCTGAGAAATGAGGTGCAGAAGCCTTAAACCGATAAAGTTTAATGACGTACTTATGCAGAGATGGATGCAAGCGAATATTCCAAGCTGCTTCATGGGTCAACATACATATTTATCTGTATGTTGCTAAGTTTTTGGGATGTGGGTGAATGTAAGTGTAAAACTTAAAGGGGATGGATATCCCTGGACCATTTGCATTGGAAGGCTCAGCAGCAGTGGAGTAAACCTGTTTGAAGTGTAAACCCATCATGTAATGCTCATACCCTCTTATGGGATGCCTTTTCCATGCACCTTGTACTGCAGAGCCTTCAAGACGATATTGTTAAATAATGTGATTCAGCAATGGTATCTCTCACCTTTTAGAGAGTGCTACATTGTGTGTTTGTGTCTGGTCCACGTCTCACTTGTGCTCAGTGTAAGTAGTTAACCAGCTCTCAAATCTGACTCAGCCTGCTGTATGTCATGATATAAAACTGGTCTCTGCAAAGTGCAATGACTTGCTATTACCCACAACAGCCAAGCACATATTAGAATTAACTTGCAGTTTATGTAGCCAATTTAAAAAAAAATATATAACATCTGATTGGTTGCATGCATTCTATTCACTCTTTCATTAAAGAAGGTCAATTGTTTCTTTGCCTCTAGTGAGCAGCTCCCTAATCAGCTGTCATTTGTTTGCAGTTCATGATAGGAGAAAAAAGCAATCATTGATACATTTGTTTTTTATATATAACTGGATTAAAATTAAAGTTACACTCACTTAGCAATGTGGTACAGAACCATTAACATTTCAACGTTTATATACCTATAATTTTATTCTATTCAGCAGTCAACTGCAATAATATTGTTATATAGAAAAGCAAGCAAATTGCTGGTGTCTAAAAAACATTTAAATTATTTAAAAAGGACCACTTAGTAAATTTATTTAATTTAGATTTTTGCTTAAACATGCTCATTGGAAGTGTCCCACACATTGCTGTACAGGGCAATGTGTACTTAATTTTATCACTAATTTGCTGGTAGTTTGGTCTAAAGCCTAGGTAAACTGATCCTAGCTGTATAAGAGAATGGGAAAAAGATAGCATAAAGCTACTGCTCTTATATGCAATATCCACATGGACTTTTCTTAGGTGTTTCAGCTTTGTGTAGAAACCTACAGGAATGTGTAGGAACGATCATAAAATTGATGCAGTGAGCACAGTCAAAACATCCATATGGAGGCAGCCTCATAGTACATACTGCTGGGCGGTTCCTTACTTTAATAATTGTGTACTCAAATTCCACACACTAGCTGAAACCTATACGTCATAAACATTTATTATGAAATGGAACAAAGGCTATAAAAAAGCAAGCAACACAAAAGGCATAAACATAGTTTGCTGGTTTAAACTGTGGTTTGATACACTACATAGATTCTAGGTCAGTGATGAGAAATAGGTGGTCCTAGATCTGCATGTGAATCTCTGAACCTTCACCTGCTCCCCCCATCCCCCAAGGTACTTCCTACTTTGTTTGGTGTAGCTTGTAACACTTGTTTATATTACATTAAATCAGCAACCACACTCAGAATGTTTATGTTTCACATTAGTAAATGTATTCATTTATTTAAAATGAGATCTGATAAAGAGCAATATTGTACAAGGCTTCTCAGCCTGTCTGAAAGCAACATAGGATTGACTGTATTAATATTTATAATTCTACTAAAAATTATCTCTGCCAACTGCTATACAACACCAAAAGAAGATACAACACATTCTGAACTGCAGAGAGAAGATCCAAGTTCCCGCAAGAGAAAAAAAAAAATCATCCTATACAAGTAACTATGAATTGTATGTTACAGAGACAGGTCTCACTGCCAACTGCTTTGTATGATATATGTTAAAATCCTAGGCAGTAGTGGAAAAAGACTGAGGACAGTGCAAGATTAAAGTTTAAGATAAAGGGTTGGACTGTTTGTGACACTGAAGATCGGTGCAAATTCCTCACCGGCCCAACTACAAAAGTATATTAATACACATATATGAAAAAATAGTGCTGATGTCGTCCTTTCTGGGCCGATTGGTGTTGCCCCAGCTACACTGTAAAGCTGAAGATGGTTTAATTCTAATCAGTAAAAAAGGACTTTGTGAATTTCAAAAAAAACCAAAACAAAACGGTTCTAATGTTGTTTATAGTTTAATTATGTACTTTAGCTGGTTAAAGCCGGTCATTTTGGAAAAAGACATCACATAACTAAAAATCCGGAAAAGTTACCTTTATTTTCTGACAGTGGTAAGTAAACAAAAAAAATTTAGTAACTTTGGACCTTGGCAAAACCATGTTGTATTGGAGGGGGAGGTAAATGTAAATTGTGAGGACAGATTTATAATTGGGGCAGAGCATGTCCTAGATCAACTTTTAATGTCAGTGTAAAAATAAAGCTATCAAGTATTTGTGTCCTACATGAAAAACAGCCAGTATTTTCCTTATGTGAAAAACAATAAATTAATTTGCACCCTTCACAGTGCAACATAGTTTTGCCAAGGTTCTAATTTACTCATTTTCTTGCTCTTGCTTTAATTTCTTTAATGAATCAGGTCCAATATGTGGCCATTTTAAATAATGGCTGGACTTTACTGATAATGGTTGAAGTATGGGCTTTGGAAAAAAATATTGACATTGGAACACATAAATGATTGCTACATGTTTCCTAATGTCAATTGAGTAATTAAAATGAAAGCTCTGATGGTTACATTTGTATGTGTGGTGTTTTCTTTCAGTTTCTATTTTGCATTATTTACATTGCTGGCTATGGAATTCTGCTAACCATTTCATAATCGTCTGCCGGTCCTAAAGGATACCCATCCTTCTAAACAGAAAGGTTAATACATAGCACTAAGATATTTTATAAAGCTCTACTGATATCTAAACAAACTATTCTCTACAGCAGGGGTCGGCAACCCCGGGCACGTGTGCCGGGGGTGGCACGCAGCCCCCTGCATACTAAGCATGCCGTCCGTCCGGCTGTCATTTATTCCTCTCCTGACATTGAACTGCTGTGCAGTTCAGCTCTCTTCTCCGACAGTGAACTGCTGCGCATGCGCAGCAGTTCAGCTCATCTTGCAGACAATGAACTGCGCAGTTCCTTCCAAGCACCATTGCGGAACGGATTACACCTGGATGAGGTAAGTACACAATTATCTAATTTTTTTATTAATTTATTAGTGGCTTAAAATTATTTTTGAGGCACTTGTGAGGCATAACAGTCATTGGGGCATTTTTGTGTGGATGAATATTCATTGGAGGCATTTAATGTGTGGTTTAAAATTATTTGGAGACACTTTGTGACGCATAATATTCAATGGTGGCATTTTTGTGTGGCTTAATATTCATTGGGGGCATTTATGTGAGGCATAAAGTGTATTGGTGGAATTACTGTCTCATAAAATGAATTGGGGGCATTATTGTGGAATAAAATGAATTGGGGGCATTACTGTGGCATAAAATTAATTTTAAAAAAATTAAAATCAAGCCACATAAGCTTCTTTATTAGCACATTATTGTATAGTGTTTTGTTGCAAAACTTGTCAACTAAATGGCTGCAATATTCCAGTCATGATACTCATTTAGATTATGAAACCAGCAGTGAGCTGTCTTGTTAATGTTTCTGAATTGTATATTTGTCATGTTATCAGGAGACCAGTATATAACCTTCATATCAGTGCACTGTGTAATTTGGCTAATTATGGGAAACAAAACTATGGAATCTCGTTAAACGCTTTTTCTGTAATAAGTCTCAAACTATGTTGCAGAATACACAATAGGATCTTTGTTTTATTATTTGTGTAGAGTTCCTGTCATTTCCACTGAAGTGTATGGATTCCCGGGAACATATGTCACCCGCCCAACAGAGACCACAATTGACAGCTTTAACAGCTCGGCATCAGATAACTCTCATCTGCCTATGTGGAGGGTGCAGTGTTGATGTGACACAAGTAGTGCAAGCCACTTTTCAGCCTGTCGACTCCCCAACCTCCATAGGTACACTGCGGCTTCTGTCTATATTTGCCAACTGTTAGGAACAGCAGGTAACTGCTGTTTTCTTTTTGGCTACTGCAGTGTTGTTCTCAGCTTGGGTGTGATCACCTGAACTCCTCTCACCTGCAGCTCTATCTGACACATGCCCTGATTGGCTACTACTGGTTTAAATACCTGTCAGCTTCACTCTGCCTTTGCCTGTTACAGCGTTTACATGCTTGCTTCTCTGTGCATCTGTGTCTATAAATAGTCTGCCAGTTTTCCTGATTGATACCGTTGTGACCTCTGCCTGGATACTGACCTTGCTTGTTTGCTCATGACCCTAACCTCTGACTGGATTCTGAACTTGCTTGTTTGCTTGTGGCCCTGACCGCTGCCTGGATTGCCTTTTTGTCTGAGAGATCACCTCCCAGCTGCAGGATCGTGGTGCCAGCTATCCGCTCCATCAGACCCACTTGTGTCAGCAGTGTTTCACAGTTCAGTTTTACTGCTCTATCTTGCTCCAACATTTTTCCTCACACTATTCTGATCTCTAGCTCCATCTCTCACAGGCCACAGCAGGTACTACACCATCCTCTACTCCACACTGCCAATCTGTTATACTGGTGGAGGCTGGTACTGCATTCTGTTGCTACTCGTGTTCCTGCTTAATCTGGTCCAGGAATACCTCTGCTCAGCATCCCACTGTCAAGTCCTCTGTGATGTCTAGTAGAGGCGCCCGCAGGGGGGGTTTCTGGAGACCCATAAACCCCTCCCCTCCGCTAAAGAAGTGCCCCAACATAGCGGCACTGTACTATATAGCAGCCGCGGCGCTGTCAAAGAAGCGTTCGCGGCGGTGCTGTATTGTATACAGCAACGCCGTAGCAGCTCTCTCGCTTTGTTTTTTTTGGGTGGGGGGAAATCCCCCTTAAAAATCCTGCGTGCGTCCCTGCCTACCTACCGGAGTTGAGTTATCACTACTTGAGAATAAGTCCTGTGGACAACCGAGTACCGGCCAATTTATCTGGTTCTATGGGAAAGGGGGATGCTATAGGTGAAGCTCTCGTCAACAACATGATCTGATAAATCAACTCGTAGGCTGATTCGTGACATCAACCAATGCACTGAGGAAGAGCCCAGCTCAGATTCCCACTGCCCTGCGTCCTGTATTTGCCTTGTCAGGATCCCAAGCAAGTTGCAACCTCAAGGGGCATATAGCCACATCCAATTGCAAGCTACACTCACTCCACTCTGCCTGCATAAGTACCCAGGAGTGCTCCTGTTCTAAAACTTGAAATAAGTTCTGCTTTCCAAAGCTCTTGGACTGATGACTATGGATTCATTCAACAAATAGATCAAGCAGTTTGTGCGTTCTGTTGTGAAAGCATTGTGTGTCGCACATCAAGTGTCCAGAGACATTTCCAAACAAAACACAAGGTTAGGTATCCTAACCATGATGACCAAATGGAAGCCATCAGAAAAGCTGTTTCAGAATATAGAAAGCAAAGTAATGCTTTCAATCGATTGACTGTTACAAAAAAAACAAGCAACTGAAAGCAGTTACAAAACTGTACAGTGTATTGCAAAAAAGGGGAAGCTGTTTACTGATGGAGAGTATATTAAAGACGCATTTATCAAGGTCTCAGAAATATTATTCAGTGATTTGTCAAACAAAGGCACAATATTATCAAGAATAAAAAATATCCCTTCATCTGGAAGGACAAATGAAAGACGTATCACCGAAATGGCAGAAAACATTAAAATCAAACAAGAAACTGCACTTAATGTAACATCGGTGTTCAGTGTTGCTCTTGATGAGTGTGGATGTTAATGACATAGCTCGTTTAGCTATTGTTGCTCGGTACTGTGACAATGAAAATATCTATGAAGAACTGTGTAAACTGAAGCCACTTCAAGGCACTACTAAAGGTGAAGATATTGCATCTGCCTTTATAAACTTTTTTGAAGAAAAAGGAATCGACCTAAACTAAATATTCTGTGTTACAACTGATGGTGCTCCGGCTATGGTTGGAAAAGGATTTGTTAAGCTCCTTGAAGATCATATTGGACGATCAACAGTAAAATTTTACTGCATGATTCATCAAGAGAGTCTTTGTGCCAAAATGTCAAATTCTGAACTTAACAGTGTAATGGACACAGTTGTCAAAATTGTCAATTTCATCATTGCTCAATCTTCAATAACACATAGGTAATTTAAATTGCTGTTGGAAGAATTAGATAATGCTTACAAAGATATACCGCTTCACAGCAATGTTAGGAGGTTGAGTCGAGGAAAAGTCTTAAATAGATTTGTGAGCTGCTTTGAAGAGATTAAAACTTTTCTGATTGAGAAAGATCAGAATTTCCCTGAGCTGATGGACAGTGAATGGTTATGGAAGCTCATGTTTCTAACTGACATCACTTCTCAACTAAATATTCTGAATCTTCGTCTTCAAGGTGCAGGACAAACAGTTCCCAGTCTGTATGAGTGTTGGAAGACATTTACTGAAAAACTGAAGGTATTTTTACGTGACATTTATTCAGAGACCTATCGTTACTTCCCCAACGTCAAACAATTATCAACCCCTTTCTAATATGATGGTTAGTAAAATGCGGAACTATGTGGATGGTTTGATAAAGGAGTTTTTCTAAAGATGTGAAGATTTCCAAAAGTATGGACCTATGTTTTCATTTTTGGTAAAACCTGACGGATTTGAACATTTTTGACTGGATGGGTGTTGACGATTTCCAGATGCAGTTGACTAAATTCAAAAGTTCAGATTTATGGATGATTAAATTTAAAGATTTAAGAAAAAACCTTGAAGGGAACTGTGAAAATCGAGGTGCTGTTAACCTAAAATGCTGGGCTTCTCTCCCAGAACAATTTAGTTGCCCCAAGGAAATAGCTCTAGCAATCTTTTCTCACATGAAAAGTGTGTTGAATCCATACCGAATCTGATTGAAAATAGATCACTCGAAAGCCTGTGTACAACTAAAAGTAACAAATTATAATCCGGATATTGATAAACTTAGCAAGGAGCAGCAGGGTCAAGGATCCCATTAGAAGTGCTACCTTCAATATTCGTGATGATCATTATGTGAACTGGAAAGTGTTTGGTTTATTTGGTATTTAAAGTTATTTATGTAAGTGTGCATTGTTTACCAAATGTATAGTTGTATGTAATAACTACATAAGTTAATGTAGAGCTGGTGGACATGATGGCCCCGCACATGTGCACTAATGTCAGGGATTGATAAAACTTTGGCTAATGAAATTTACACCAAATGTCAACAACAAAACTTGCAATCCACACATGCAAAGAAATCAAACCATAGATGTCCATAAATTAAGTTGTGTGTAATAATGTGAAATGACACAGGGAAAAAGTATTGAACACGCTTCCTGAAATTTATTTAATACTTTGTACAAAAGCCTTTGTTGGTAATGAAAGCTTCAAGATGCCTCCTGTATGGAGAAACTAGTCGCATACATTGCTCAGGTGTGATCTTCAAATATTGAAGGTTTCGTGGGCTTCTCGGTACATGTTCCATCCATCCTTCCCTTCAATTATATGCAGTATGCCAGTACCCTGTGCAGAAAAACAGCCCCACACCATGATGTTCCCACCTCAAAACTTCCCTGTTGGTATGGTGTTTTTGGGGTGATGTGCAGTGCCATTTCTCCTCCAAACATGCTGTGCATTATAGCATCGAAAGAGTTCAATTTTGCTCTCATCTGACCACATTATATTCTCCCAGTATTTCACATTCTAGTCCAAATGTTGTGTAGCAAACTATAAACGAGCTTCAACATATTTTTTCTTCAGCAAAGTAGTCTTGCGTGGTGAGCGTGCATACAGGCCATGGCGGTTGAGTGCATTACTTATTGTTTTCTTTGAAACAATTGTAACTGCTAATTCCAGGTCTTTCTGACGCTCTCCACAAGTGGTCCTTGGTTCTTGGACAACTCTTCTGATAATTTTTTTCACTCTGTCAGAAATCTTGCGAGGTGCACCTGGTCGTGGCCAGTTTATAGTGAAATTATGTTATTTCCACTTCCGGATTATGGCCCCAACAGTGTTCACTGGAACATTCATCAGTTTAGAGATCCTTCTGTAACCAATTCCATCAGTATGTTTTGCAACAATAAGGTAGCGAAGGTCTTGAGAGAGCTCTTTGCTTTTACCCATCATGAGATGTTTCTTGTGTGACACCTTCATAATGAGACACCTTTTAATTGTCACGAACTCAGAGTATTTGCTTACTGGTTTTGGCACTACTCACCAAAGAGGCGCAGAGTCTAACGCGTCCCAGGTCTTCGCCAGGAACCCCCGCAAGGAAGTATGGTCTTAGCTGCGGGAGACACGCAGGTCGCGGTCCTCAGAGGGAGCAACCAGTGAAGCGATAGATGGAAGCGGTTAAGACCATACTTCCTTGCGGGGGTTCCTGGCGAAGACCTGGGACGCGTTAGACTCTGCGCCTCTTTGGTGAGTAGTGCCAAAACCAGGCAGGCCGGGTCAGAACCGAGAAATTAGGAGATTCCACAGGGAGAATCCAAATCCGTAGTCAGGGGCTAGCCGGGTCAGGTATCAGGAGAGCAGGAGAGAATGGTCAATCAAAGCCGAGGTCAATTCACAGGGAGCACAGAATAGGGGTAGGAACAAGCTGGGTAATACACAGGAGTCAAAGGAGGGAATACACAGGGATGCTGGAGCTAGGGTAAGACCTAATACTCTGGTACTCATTAGGTGCCAGAGTCTGAGCTTTATAGGAGGGAAAGGGGGCAGTACTACCTACGGCGGTGGTGACGCTGAACACCATCGCCGGATACTGTGGATCGCGTCCCATTGCTAAGCAACGGGACGCGCGGCTGCCGGGATCCGGAAGTGACGAGCGGTTGCCTAGCAACTGGCCATCTATGGGCAAAGACAAGCGTCCGTCGCTGTGCGGAGGACGCGACACAGGGACGGCGCGTGACATTAATAGGACATTAGTTGTAGCAGAACCAGCTGGCAGGTT
Source organism: Mixophyes fleayi (assembly GCF_038048845.1). Lineage (NCBI taxonomy): Eukaryota > Metazoa > Chordata > Amphibia > Anura > Limnodynastidae > Mixophyes > Mixophyes fleayi. The sequence continues at coordinate 276,177,841 of NC_134404.1, read as the reverse complement.
TGCTTTCTAATTACTGATAGATTTCAGCTGGTGTCTTGTCTTTCCATGCCTTTTTGCACCTTACTGTCTTCAAGTATTCAATACTTTTTCCCTGTGTCATTTCACATTACACAAAACTTAATTTATGGATATCTATGGTTTGATTTCTTTGCATGTGTGTATTGCAAGGGTTGTTGTTGGAATTTGGTGTAAATTTCATTACAACTGCCCCATTAAATATATATTTACTGAGAAAATTGTTGATGTGTTCAATACTTATTTCACTCGCTGTATATTGTGAATATCTGCACTAAACAACAGAATTTTTCTGAGACAAGTGACATTTGTTACAGTGAAGTAAAGAGGAGAGTTGACTCACTGCAGGCCTGTGTAATAGGACGAGACAAGGAGGAAAGTGGGTACACGCCTAATTTCTTCAAATGATATTCCGCCGCGATAAAGACAGACTGCGTTTTATTGATAAATATGTATATATTGATGAATACTGTTAAATTAGTGTATATGTGTTGAGTTTAGAATGTACTATTGCTAGAGATCATTACAGTTACAGAATAATTGTAAGTAAGCATTTAAGGTAGAGTACCTCTTGGCTAGGATAAAAAAAGGTTAAGTTGTTGCACTGTATTTTTGTACATTCACTATAGTTCATCTGTTTTAAGAGATATTCTATTTATAAAGTCTAATTAGACATGAAAATCCTTTGAGAGCACGTGCCTAATCAATAAAAGTACCGGCGTGGCTTTCAAAGACCAAATTGCTGTCTCTTTCTGTGTGTGCCTGTGTTTTTGCTAGTAGGGGGCGGAGGGTTCCTTGGTCTCCCTCTGATTTTGCTTGTCAAGAAAACTACCTAACGAAGAGACTACTGTACTGAGACTAAGGTGGATGCACTGCCTTAACTGAGAAAAGAAGTAAAGGAAACACCACAGGTCACAATACACTTTACATAGACACCCAGCTGATCTACCAGGAAATCGAATATGTGTTATGTTTATTTGTTAGTATTAATATTATCATGCTATTAACATGAGCAAATAAGAAAAGTCAGTATATCTGACTGAAACGGTCATTGGTTTTCTGTCTCTGTAATCCTCTGTATGTATGGTTATATTTTTAAATAAACCTTTATATTTTTCAGCTTTCTTCAATATTTGTAAAGGTATTAGTCCCTGCTGGCACATCTGGGCTTGATTAGATTTTATCCAGCACACTGATAGAGAAAGGTTGCCAACCACTGCACTACAGAATGGCATTATATTTTAAGGAAAATTACTGGTCTATATCAAGTCATGACATGGCAATTAAACATCTATAATTCACATACCAGCCTGCAAAGTGGGTGGATGTGTGTCATAATGTCTGTTGCAAAGAGACCACAGACATTATTTAACTATTTTATTTTGTGTCATAATGACGCACATTGCCCACTCTCCACCCCTTACCTTGACCCACTACTATTAGAGATGCTCGGTTCTCGGGGAACCGAGCCCACCGGACCTTCGCGGATCTGAGTACCGAGCCGGCTCGGTACTTTTGCACGCCCTATGAAGGTAAAAGGAGACAAAACTTCATTGTTGCTTCGTCGGATCTCGCAAGTTTTGGATTCTATAAGTACCGCCCTCCATGGAGATCCAGCGTTATTTCACAGAGACACACAGAAGGGGTAGCAGGGTTGTTGGCAGTCTCCTGTGCAGTTGGGCAGTGTCATTAATGAAAGAGAAAGAGGAGGGGTGGAAGTGCTCTTGGCAGTCTCCAGTGACATTATACTGTGACATAGCTCACACAGAAACAGAAGAGGTGGCAGTTTTCAGTGCTGAAAGACAAATTATAGGGCTGACAGTGTTCTTCAAAGGCTCCAGTGACATTGTACTGTGCGATAGCTCACCCAGAAACAGGAGAGGTGGCAATGTTCAGTGCTGAAAGCAAAATTATAATAATATGGCTGGCAACATTTTTAAAAGTCTCCAGTGACATTCTACTGTGCCATAGCTCATACAGAAACAGGATGGGTGGAATTTTTCAGTACTGAAACCAAAATTGTAATAATAGGGCTGGCAGTGTTTTAAAAGTCTCCAGAGACATTCTACTGTGCCATAGCTCATACAGAAACAGGATGGGTGGCAGTGTCCTTGTCACTCTCCAGTCACATTGCTCTGTGCCATTGCTCATACAGAAACAGGAGGGGTGGCAGTATTCGTGTCACTCTCCACTCTTCAGTCACATTGTTCTTGTTACTCTTCAGTCTCAGTGCCCTTGGTCACACAGAAACAGGGGTAGCATAGTTCTTGTCACTCTCCAGTCTACAGTCATGATGATACTAATCCCTCTGCATCATGTGCTAAATCCTATGTTCAAGTGCATAGTGGTTTGAAGTCAGGGAAACAATAATGTAAAAAAAGCTTGTACCTTTTAAAGAAAAAAACACTTCTCTAATGAAGGTGAAAGTTTACTGTTGAAAAACATAAAATTTCCAACATGCCATTCTACCCAAAATATTAACAAGCATACCATCACTGACTGTTTTTTTCATGTATCACACAAATATCAACTTTAAATTTCAGTGTACAAATTGCCTAAGTTCCTTAATGAATCAGGCCCATAGCTCTTAACCTAGGATCATACACAGTTCCCAAAATGTAGTGATCTGATTTAAAGATGTTGATAACTCTCGGATCCTGGCGAAGCAGATAAAGTACTTGATCTACAAGTCCTACATAGTTATCGGAATTGCTTAGTTTCATCTCTTCCTTCAATTGCTCTAGCTGCTTTTCCAAAAGTTTAATTTAGGGGAATCACTTGCCTCAAGCTAACAGTGGGCCTGATTCATTAAGGATCTTAACTTGAGAAACTTTTTATTTCAGTCTCCTGGACAAAACCATGTTACAATGCAAGGGGTGCAAATTAGTTTTCTGTTTTGAACTTAAGTTAAATACTGACTGCTTTATCATGTAGCACACAATTACTTGATAGCTAATTTGTACACTGAAATTTAAAGTTGATATTTGTGTGCTACATGTAAAAACTTTAACTTATGTGCAAAACTGAATTCTAATTTGCACCCCTTGCATTGTGACATGGCTTTGTCTAGGAGACTTAAATAAGAAGTTTCTAAAGTTAAGATCCTTAATGAATCAGGCCCAGTGTCTGAACTCACTTCACAGATGACTACTTAGAGTAGTTTCAGCACTTTGCACAACACGGAAAGTATTTTCCACTGAGCTGGACTAAAGTACATTCCCCCTCAAATTCGATTCTTCATACAGCAGCTGCAATCTCTTATATGCTGTTGCAGAATACCAAAAATGACCTAACAGCATCTCCTGCATGTCACTGTTATTTTTGAAAAAGCTTGGTACTACCAAGTTGATTGTGTTAGCAAAACAAGGAATGTGATGGAATTCTCCCCGCTGTAATGCGGTCACATATTGTTGGCGTTATCACAAATGACATATCCTCAGGAGAGTCCAAGTGGGATAAGCCATATTGCAATGACATCCCTTAGTTTTTTAAACAGGCTGTCATCGATATGCCTCTTAGTGTAGTCGGTGATACACAAATGTAGGATATCACTTTGTATATGCAACAGGATGAGTGGGATATTTGTGTTGCTGACAACGGCGCTAATGAGGATGTTGATGAGGATGATGTTGTTTGTGAAAGTCCTGTACAAGTGGAAGCAGTTCTTGCCAGTGATAAGAAGAAGGCCATTGTCATGCCTGGGCATAAGACCAAAAAATCCACTTCTTATGTGTGCAATTATTTTTACCCAATCCTGACAACAGTTGTCAAGTCATTTGTAGTGTGTGTAAAGCCACACCGACAACACCTTCCTCATCAATATCCTCACTAGTGATCAGAGTTATTCCTGTAACCAAGTTGCTAAGGCTAGATGACTTCTGCCCTATCCAGGATTCCTCTGAAGAATTCTTGAGTGTTAGTCCCGTTACTGCTGCTGGTGGATCTTCATCCAGAAGTAGACCAAGGAGAAGACTACTAGTAGTTTACAATAATTGACTGTTAAACAATCCTTTGCAAGATGAAGCAAGTATGAAAGCTGTCACCCAGTTGCAAAGTGGATCACAGACGCCATGGCAACTATGCTAGTATTAGATCTGCATACAATATCCACAATTAATGCAGCTGGTTTTAGACAGCTAATTTAGGTCCTTTGTCCCCATTACCAAATTCCATCACACCACCATTTGACTAGAAAAACAATGCCTCACTTCTATCAGAAGGTTCCATAAAATTTAATTATTTGACTACAAAATGCCATTCTACCCACTGTACACTTAACCACAGATATGTGGACAAGAGGAACTGGGCAAACTAAAGATTATATGACTGACAGCATACTGGGTTGGTGATTTGCCTTCACAAGGAGGAACAGCCCCAGCATGTACCCAACTACGTCAGATTTTTTTGAGGCAGGCTACTCTGTGTATCACTGGCTTCACTAAGAGGCATACAGATGATAATCTGTTACAGAAACTAAGGGATGTCATTGATATATGGCTTATCCCACTTGGACTCTCCTCAGGATATGTAATTTCTGATAACGCCACCAATATTGTGACAGCTGGGTAAGTTCCATCACATTCCCTGTTTTGGTCACGCAATCAACTTGTTGATGGTACAGAGCTTTTTGAAAATGACAGGGACGTGCAGAAGTTGCTGTCTGTGGCCCGTAAAATTTTGGGACATTTCTGTCATTCTGAAACAGCATGTAGGAGATTGAAGCAGCTACAAGAACAATTTAATTTGCCCTGCCACCAACTGTAGCAAGATGTGGTAACAAGGTGGAATTCTACTCTTTATATACTTGTGAAGATGGAGGAACAGCGAAAAGCCATCCACGCTTACTCCACAAGCCATGACTTTGGAAAGGAGGCGGAATGTAGTTTAGTCCAGTGCAGTGGAGAATACTTTCTGTGTTGTGCAAGGTGCTGAAAAGATTCGAAGTAATCACCTGTTGAGCAAAGTGATTCCCTTAATTAGACTTTTGGAAAAGCACCTTAAAAAATTGAAGGAGGAGATGAAACAAAGAAATTACACTATGTCGCACTTGTAAATGAAGTACTTTAATCGCTTATCCAGGATCGAAGAGTTATCAAGTTCTGGAAATCGTATCACTACATTTTGGTGACTATGCTTGATCCTAGGTTTAAGAGCTATGTCTTCTCTTTATTTCCCACTGTCCGAGATCTCAAGAGATGCAATGAGCTCCTGGTGAGCAAGTTGACAGCTGAAGTGATACCTGACATGACGGCGTCCCCTACTTCAGTTTCTCAAGCTACTGCTGCTAGGAAAAAACTAAGCTTTTCTAAGAGACTCAAGGATTATGCAGATGATTCAGCAGAACATTTTGACATTTGGTCTGGTCTAAAAGAATTGCCCAGCTCTGTCATAAAATTAACTACAAAATCCATGAGGAAGGTCTTTACTGGCATTTAAATCAAAACACAGAGACTTCTGTAATGGTGGATTCCAGCCGTGATTAATTAGTATTGAGTGATGATGATGTACACACTGATGAGGGTGAGGATGATAACAATGTAGATTGCAGGTGCTGGGATCTAGCTGAGAGAAGGAAGATAGCTGATGCTGGAATGCTTATTAATATTTGGGTAAAGTGACATGTTGGTAGTTTTATGTTTTTCTACAGCAAAATTTCACTTTTATTAAAGATGTGTTTTTTTCATTAAAGAGGTAAAAGCTTTTTTTTACATTTTTGTTTTTGACATTTATGTTACAGAGACTTCTGTAATGGTGGTTTCCTGCTGGGTTGAATTAATATTGTGTTAGAATGAAGTTTGTTTTCCATCATCCCTCAATTGCTTCTCTCTCGTACGTGTGACCACATACTTTCTTTTTCACTGGGTTCACCATCTCCAACCCGCCGAGGCACCACGGATTGGTCTTCGTCTGATAAATACACGCATCCCGGGAGGTCAGCACTCGTCACCATGTATTAGCTGTAGAATTACTACAGTTATCCAAGTAACGGGTGAAGCGATCAAAGGAAACATAACTGATTTAATGAGCCATTCTCAGTTTCACTGTACCGGCCGTGTGCTCTGGGTGACGGCGATTTCCTCCTCTTCATCTTCCAAATCTTCGTCTGCAGGGGCCGGTGACACACCCATTTGTTTTCTCAGGTGTCTTAGTTGTTCTTTAAACTGGACATATTCATCATCCTGCTTCTGTTGGGCTTAAGGCAGCTAAACTATTGGTAGCTTATTTTGAGGGGGCCTGAACAAACCAAGCACTTCACCCACAAAAGTGGCACTCCTTGTCACTGGAGTGTTTGGTTTGTTAAACCGTACATGTCCTTTTCAATATCTTACATAAGGAAAATTCCATCTTGCACCACTTTTCTTTTCTTTGTGCCACTGCTGTGTGGCAATGTTTCCTAGATGTCCTGTGAGCTGCCATGTGTTTGTCTGAACGTGTATGAAAATAATATTGTGATCTGTGAGGTGGTCAAAATTGACTGGAAATTAGTGTTATTGAGGTTAATAATTACATAGCATATTTTAGCAATTTTCTTTCTTTTTTTTTTAAATACAGATCCAAACCCAAAACTAAAACCAAAACACGTGCGGATGCGGTTTTGCCAAAACCAAAACACAAAGTTAATCCAGATCCAAAACCAAAACACGGGGGTCATTAGGCATCTCTAACTACTATGGATCCTTTAAGTATTCTTAATTTGATTAAACCATAATTTGCCATTTTAAATACTCCTTCTCAATAAAAATTAATTTACAAAATCCAGGAGAAAAAAGAGGGATTTTGTTGTTGTGACTCAATATTGAAAAATAGGGACATTGCCAGGTACAAACATGTCCAGGGGCAAATCTGTAATACATGGAACAGCCTCTGGAATTTAGGGACAGCTGGCAACTTAGTGAACTGTTTCTGATCAGTGGAATAAAGCTGCATTATCCTAAATATTAGATCACCGCACAGTATCTCTGCAATGTAAACAACAGGTGCTAATTAATAAGTGCCACTATGCAGAAACCAAGTAAACATACCTGCATGTATGCAGAGAACAAAACTGTACCCAAGTAACATTTGTGAAAAAGGGACAATAAAATATAATCATGAAAATAGTAGTTTCAGGCTTTTTTGTAACCTTTCTAGACCACGTGAAAAACAGGGCAGAATTCCACTGAAACACTGTTTGAGTAGTTTAGAATCATTACTAGAGCAAAGAATAGCTGTTGTAAATTATATGCTGAAACATCCAGGTTACAAATTACAGAAGGGGAAACGTTGACTTGCCTCTCCCCACCTCCCATATTTTATTACCGTAGAGAAAACTGTGAGAAAAGCATACAGAACGGACAGGTGCAGAGAGAGACAGTGACACAGAGTATGATATAGTGCCTAATAGTCACATTATGTAAATTCCCTCTTGGCACACCTTATAATAATGTGTCAGTATGTAATTTGTTCTTCCAAGATGCCTAAGAGTAAATGACAAGCTGGGAATATAAGGAAGCAACAGTTCTGGAGCCACAACAACAACATTTTTACTGTAACATAGACCTAGCTGTCGCACAACGCAAATACTAAGTTTTGAAGCCAAGACTTAATGGCAATTATAGTTAGATCATTAATTATCAGAATGCCACACATACTGTTATATCATAGGAAATATAGATAGTCAAACATGCACATTGCCATTGCTTTTATTTATTTTTTTAAACATATTTTATTAGGGAATTTTTCAACATTACAACAGTATACAGATTAAGTTGCAATGATCAAACAGCAAATATAAAAAGATTAAGAAAATTGATGAGAAAAAGAACAATGAGAATAGAGACAAAGAAAAGGGGACAAATAGGGAAGAAAAGGGGGTATTAGCAAGAGGAGAGAGGAAGGGAAAGGATGGAAGTGGGAAGGTGAGGAAATGAGCGAGCTAGCATGGAAAAAAGGTGAGGCGGGAAGGAGTCTGGCCAGGCAACTTGGTGAACAGTAAGTACTCAGTATGTGGTATGTAACTGATATTAGGAGCGTCAGTCTCAGCACTAAGAGGGTCTTGGTTGGTCTATTCCATAAGAGGTAAGCCAAGGGTTCCAGATGCTACAAAATTTGTTGGCCTGGTCATTAATGACGCTTGTAATATGTTCACAGCGGTAAGTCTGCCATATTATATTAATCACACCAGGCAGCGTAGGGGGTTCAGGTTGATTCCAGCTCGCTGCTATTGTACATTTGGCAGCATTGAGAATATGGCACACAAGCACCATTGTATACTTGTCAGTATCAGGTACGGGTCTGTGTAGGAGAGAATAGGAAGAACAGGGGGGAAGTTGTAGTGAGGTGTCTCTATATATTAACCTGTGAACTCTCTGCCAGAAACTCATGACCTTGGGGCAGGACCACCAAATATGATAAAATGAGCCCTCATGCCCACAGGATCTCCAGCATAGACTAAAGGAAGCACATTGCCATTTACTATTACACTGGATAATGCTGGATAATGTAAGGAAAATGTCAACATTAGACAGGTACCCTCGGATAATTGGCATTGTATTCTGATGAACATTTTTACTTTGATAGCTACCTAAAATGTATCAAGTGTCATGGTTGGGTGGTGCTGTAAGTAGCTTTGTTAGACTAATGATGGTAACAATATGGGGATGCAAGCTAGTGTGTTTGATTTGAACTAATTAGAACGCATAAACAGGTGAGGACATTGGCTAGTCCTATAGGGTACAGCAAGTAGAGTCAGATGAGGACTGAAGACAACACGCTCATCGTCCAAATGCATTTTACTCAGTCCCGATCCTCATCTGAACTTTTTCGGATCAGTTGCTGATCTGGATCTACGGTGATTTTGTGCCCACGGATGCTGAGATTTGCAGCTGATTCGGTCCAAAATGTCCCGACTGTCAAGGACAAATTCAGAATGTATGGGCAGCTTAAAGATTAATGCTGGTAACACACTTACTGCAATATCACTGCCAACATTAGGCCTATGGTCTGAGTTTGCAGCATGTGTGGCACACAAACAAACATAATGCTTGCTAATAATCTGATTGAAATCGATTAGACTGCTATTGTGTACGTTGGTAAATGAGGTCTGAAGATGACCAATATGTGTGTGGTTGTCGCCGACCACATTAACAGGCTCCATCCATTCTGGATCTCATCCAATTTAACCAGCGCATTTGTCCAAACTATACAGTAGTTTTATCTCTCGATAGAAGTGCAGCCAGCTGAAGTGCAATATCTGTGCTGCCTTGCAACAGATCTTTGACTGTCCGAGGTGTGAATTACTTTGGATAATCAACTTAACTGCAGAAACAAATGGAAACCCCCACACACATTCTATGTCATTGGGTGTCGTTCACTAAACTCTGCCATTACAGTATTTCATATGACAATAGCACACTTACAGCATTGTAACTTTTGCATCTCAGTCTTCAAGATTAATTTTTAATGTTGCAGAATATAAAGGTTCTGCATCTGTTAACACATTGCACAGTGTCTTATCATATTTGTTATGATAAGAACCATCTCCCCTGCTGCAGCAGTTTATTCCTGATAACAGAAACAGATAAGATTTTCACTATTCGCCATGGCAACATTTCAAAAGCTGCAACAGCCTCAGTGCCAATCTAGTGTCAATGTGTATATGACTCATTTACACTCAATGCAGCAGTCTCAGTAGTGAGGGACAGAAAAAAAAAGTGCTTGAAGAGATTGAATAATTTTGAATAAATATCACAGACAATACCTTTCTAAACAGATAATTTCCTGCTGGTGTTTTATTTAGGAAGTGATTTAAAGTCAGCAAGCTCTGTGCATTTACATTAAACACACCACATTAACACCATATTTCTTTAGAATACATTTATTGTTCAATATTTTTTGTTCATATGCAGACAGAGGAGAAAGAAATGAAAATAATGTATTTAATTTCAAAGAATGGTGCCTAATATTATATGGGTAAAAATCTGAAAACTAATTTAAAAAATATCTCTATCCAAAAATACATTACACTTTATTAAACGTGTACATATTTTACACTGTTCAGATGTGTTTGCTATTTAGATATACAAAAGCTATGAACAGATAAGGAGAAGTTAGCTATATGGCTGTCTTTCTACAACAAGTTTATTAGATGCCACACAAAGAAGCCAATGAGGTACCGGCAAATCAAAAATGAGAATGAATGTCACCATTATGACAAGGACTTTTTTTTATTTAAAAGAGAGAAGATATTTCAGATTTCAATGAATCCTCTCATTAATTAAAAAAAGGCCCTGTCAGACTGGTGACATTTTTCATTCTTGAATTGACCAACTTTCCAAAAGAAAATTCCCTATTCTCCCAGAATTAGTGTGTCCAGTATGATGGGATACACAGAGAGACTATTCTGTCTCCTCCCGTACTGTACAGTACTGTTGCTAGTGCTTTGGACAAATAGAGACTACAGCACTAAGGGACCGCGCACTATTACCGTTATTACAGTAATAGCTGCACATTATTACAGTTACTAAGGTACTGTCAACGCTGATTTTTGTAGCTCTGTGAGCCGCGAGCAAAAAACTGCCCCTAAGACACATAGTTCTGTCCTGCAGTCTTTTTAATTACTTACATAGTTGTAAAAATATAATGCAGAACCCACCACAATCTTTGCTTCACCCAGGAAAAGGTCCTGAAAATAGCAAACCCAGTATGCTAATAGCTCACTAATCAAGACTCTGTCTATCAATTGCTCCCCCTCGCTCCCCAGTTCCCCCAGACTTTACTATTACTCTAGTGCACTGACAAAGGGACCGATTTAGAGTAAGGAGAAAATCCAGCTAAACGGTGCAGATTTGCATCTGGATAACCGGTGATACGATGCATGGGTGCAAATGCAATTTTTTCTATCATGCAGGGAAAATTCTGTCGGCGTTTGCATAAACATTGACCAGCTTAATTTAACATTGAAATTTAGAGTTGAACTACGATGTGGCCCCTTCCAACACGTCTCCACAGATCTTACATTTGCCGCCCTACAGTACAACATGGTTTTAACAACATACAGAATTGCACCCTGCAAATGGAATTACACCTAACTCTAAATGAAGCTGCTGCCTCTAGCAGGCGACTGGAGGGGCAACTTTATTTTATTCTGGAACAAACACGCTTTGGAAACATTTCTTCTACAGTGGGACAAAGAATTACATTCACAATGTGTTCCTCAATCAGCACACTTGTGATGTAGGTATAGGATGAGTGTACAATCTACTATCACATACTGAATATTACACAATTTTCTACATATGCTCCTTATAAATAATATAGACGTTGAGGAAAAACTGCTGGTTTTATAATAAAAATTGAGCTAAAAGAAGTTTGATTTCTAACATTCTCCCATTGGCCAAACATCTGTCTTATTTTGGGAAGTAATAGAGTATTTAAGTGCTATAATTTATAGCAAAGCGTGGCAGTAGATAAAGCGATCTTCTATTATCAGTAGTAGACTCATAACTCTGAATATGGAAAGAATTTGATATTAGATAATTAAAAAAAAGCTGTCACAGGCCAGAAAGTAAGCGAACATGTACATAATTAGTGAAAATGGAGCAAATCTGGAAAGCAAACTATGTTTGTAACCTAGAGAAAGTTCCTTTTGCTATTTTTTTTTCTAACTTCTAAAACCACACAAATAATTGGACAACAATAATGACCTTGTTTAATGCAGGTCTCAACTTTTCAAAAGTCTGCATGGTGTTATTACATTGCATCTTATATTCAGATTTCCTTGTTATATTGTCTTTTTCCCTTTACTGTACGCTCCCCTAATACTCTCAGTTTGTACAACATTTAAAGTCTGTGCTAGCATACTGCTATATAAATGATAAATGCAGCTGTCGGGAGCTCAGGAAACAGAAAAGCAAACTGCTTTGTATGATCTACATGAAAGCTCAAACTTACTTTATGGGACACACTCCCTATAAAATGATTTTTAAAAGACCAAACTGTCATCTATGAGGTAGTAATTATGTAAATGAAATAAGTCATTGTCATTTTTTGTATACAGCATTATAAATGGAGTTAAAATATTAAATATAGAACAGGAAGCATGGGGGTGGCGGAGAGTGCCCAAGACAAATGGAATTATCATATATTATATATACTGCTTTCATACACTGTGAATGGTTATCCAACAGTGTTATAAAATAAGATCCCAAGATGCTGCACTTTCTGAATTATCTACCAAGTCTAGCACCGCAGCTCACACTCGTTCATCATGCTATATGGTATACAACATTTTTCCTTTCTCCATGTTGTATGATACACTCTCTACTTTCTTCCACATTATGGAATAAGCAACCATGCTGCCATACCCATAGGCATGTCTAATTGATGCATAACATTTCTAAAAACAGGGTATTAGAGTTCCAACAGCATAGTGGGAACTATCTTTGTCCTGGTGATACCACTGACAGTCAAGATCAAACATGACAGTTGAGTGGGTCCGTGACTTTGCAACCACATGGCAAATCAACCTTATATGCCAACAGGGGTGCTGAGGGGGGGCAGGTACAAAGTACCAGGCCCCAGGCCTGTCTGATTGCCCTGGCCTGTCTGTGTAGTGAGTGGAGCCACCAACCTTGTGTGGAAATAGAAAATCTCAGAGTTTAGTGGGCAAAAACAAACAACTTAGTTAGGCCTTGGACTACCCGCCAAGTATCCGCAATGTCTAATAAAGTCTGGGTTACCTATAAATAACAGAAAAAAAGAAGGCTGAGACATGAGCTGCCTTTTGAATCTGGTGGCAGAACACTCTATCAATGAAAAGTGCAAAACTGGAATAATCAATTTATCAGTCAGGGCAATGGAGCAGTTGCAGCACTGTGCTACAGTGGTAAGCATTGCTACCTCACAGTGCTAAGTTGAGCTTGTAAGTTCTCCCTGTGTTTGCATTGGTTTCCTCCTAAAATCGGAAAATATAATGGTAGGCTAATTGGCTTTTGAAATAATGGACCCTAGTCTGTCTGCATGTGTGATAGGGAATTTAGATTTTAAGCTCCAATGTGGCAGGGAATGATGTAAATGACTACACATTCTCTGTAAAGCGCTGTGTCATATGTAACAATAATACATAATAAAACTCCACATGAGAGAGCTCATATACCATAGTTTAACAATAATAATCACAAAATCGGGACAAAAAAAATACACCTCTATGCTTACCAAACTCCTCTCACAAATGGGCAGATTTGGGTAAAACCTCACTCACTTTTATGTTCAGCTCTGTCCCTTTTGAAGGCCACAAAATCGGGACGGCCCTGCCAAATCAGGACAGTTGGGATGTATGTTTTGTTATTGTACCCAAAATGTAGGCCAATATTGGACATTCACAAGAGCCATTTATATTATCCTAGCACAATGGTAATAATGGAACTGGTTAGAGCCAGAGAGTCCCTCTAACCTTTTGTGGTAATACATAACTTTACATGGCATTCTAGGAAACCTGTCCTTTTCCTTCCAGGAAAAGCAACATACTTTTGATTCAAGTTGTTGCAGATCACCCCTATGAACTGTAAATCCTAAAATAATACACCAGTACTGCATACTTGCCAACTCTCCCTGAATGTCAGGGAGACTCCCTGAAATAGGGGTGATCTCCCTCACTCCCTGAAGAGTCTGGCATTCTCCCTGATGCTGAGCCAGTACAAGATGTGGTTGGCTTCGCCATCTGTGGCATGATGACACAGTTCAGAAATTGTGTCCTATGTCCATGTATTGATGCTTATGAAGGTGGCCATTTTCATGGAGACCAAGATTTAATCAAAGACTGACAGGTAAGACAACATGACTTCAGTAATGGAGACAGAAATGTAAAAGACACATCAATCTCTAGAGATTCATTAGCTGCTTTTCTTTAACGCATAGTTGCCTACTCTCCTGGAATGTCCGAGAGACTCCCGCATTACCCGGGAGACTCCCGCATTTCTGGGAGACCTCCCGGGTTACGAGAGCAGGGCAACCTCCGGGTTCCCGCCCCCACAATAGATAAGTTGGGGCAGGGCTTAATTATACAAATATCGTGTCATTTTAGCCCTGTCCCTTGCTGTAATTGATCCGAAATAATGCGCCTTGTCAAGCCGCGCCCCCACACACCCACTTTTCCCGGGATCTCACTAAAGCCAACGAGGAAAAGTTGGCAAGTATGCAGTACTGGCAGAAGGACCATTTTAACAAAGAATATCCTCCCTAAACAGAACACCAAACGCCACCCCGATTGCTCCATGTCAGACCATAGATAGTTAAAGAAGGAGAAGTATTGTATTATTATTGCAAGACACTTGCATTTCAATGTCTGTATTTTGAGTTGCACACATCTTAAAATGTACAATTTAAAATCCTGAATATAGATGCATATTTAGCACAAAGATGCTCCCATCTATTCAGAGTGTTTAATAAAAAGGAATTAAATCATTAAAGAAAAAACATGTGCCCTCACCTAGATAATCAGTGTGGCATCCCCCCTTTAAAGATGGTAATTAACTACAGGCTCAGACAGACTAGACCAGTCCCACTAAAACAGGTAAACCATCAGCATGGGGTCCCAATCTCATAGTAGAAACTAGTACTGAGGCTTTAGGTACACAGGTTGCTTTACTAGAATACAATCTGGACCACTACAGTGGCACCAATGCCACCTCATTGGTCACAGCTATTGTGGCATTACATGTCCCAGCCAGCACTGGTAGCCACTTACTCTGAATGCCATCTTTTATCACTTTTTAAAAATAAAAATCTACTTGCAAGACATAATACAGAAGGAATAAAAAATATTATACCCCGCAATTACTGTTCCTTTGGAGAACCACCATAAAATTACATTGTCCTCAATTGACTGGGCAGGTTAATAGCCACTCAGCTAATCACAAGCATTTTGCCATTGTCATGTCCTCTCGCCAGCTTGCTAAGCCAGCTATAGGTGAAACAAATGTCTGGCTTGTGTAAATACTACATGTCGGACTGGGCCACCGGGATACCGGGAGAATCTCCGGTGGGCCCCGGTGCCTTAGGACCTCACCACCTATTATTTGTAGGCGGAGCCCTGCTGGCCCAAAGAGTTTTATCCACAGGACTCACCCGACTCAGGAACTACCGGGGTGCATGAAGAAAATGTTGTGTGATGTTGTTTTCCATGTTAATCACCTGACAGAAAACTGTAAACTATTAATAGCAGCTTGAAAAATTGACAAAATGATGTGTCTCCTTAAAGGTAATCAAAATGATTTTTGTTAAATGCATCTCAATTTTATAGGGGACTGAACTTTTAACTCTTAAAGTATTGTCTACTCTTTGTGGACAAGATTTCTAAATGGAGCAAACTAGAGGGGAGCAATCGCGCAGGGTGCAGCGTCCGCCCACTACCTAGTTAGCTATCCTGCAGACCCGCTGGTTTGCATTGCGGTGCTGCCACTGGGCAGAACCGCATTTTAACATGTGTCATGTGATCAGCTCATAGCTCCTGGCAGTGCTCTCACGATGAAGTCAATGAGAGGAGCCAGCAAAGAAGCCAAAGAAGTTAGAAGAAAGAAGCAGAGAAGTGGACAAGAAGAGAAAAAGAAGAAAAGGTAAGTACATTAATACATTACATTAAATCCTATAATGGAAAAGGATTTGGGAGTGCTCGTAGACAGTAGACTTAGCAATAGTGCTCAATGTCAAGCAGCAGCTGCAAGGGCAAACAAAGTATTGGCATGCATAAAAAGGGGCATAGATGCAAGGGAAGACAGTGTAATTTTGCCACTGTATAAATCGTTGGTAAGACCTCATCTTGAATATGCAGTACAGTTCTGGGCACCACTCTATAAAAAAGATAATTTGGAACTAGAAAGGGTTCAGAGAAGGGCGACAAAATTGATAAAGGGTATGGAGTCATTAAGTTATGAGGAAAGGTTAGCCAGTTTAGGCATGTTTACTTTAGAAAAGAGGCGTCTAAGGGGAGATATGATTACTATGTACAAATACATTAGGGGTCAATACAGAGAGCTTTCATGGGAACTTTTTACCCCAAGGACCATACACAGGACACGTGGTCATCCCCTAAGGTTAGAGGAGAGGAAATTTCACAACCAGCAAAGGAAGGGGTTCTTTACAGTAAGGGCAGTCAAGATATGGAATTCATTGCCAGGGAAGGTTGTGATGGCAGATTCAATAGATATGTTTAAGAAGGGGTTAGACAAATTTTTAGCGGAAAGGTGTATCCAGGGATACGACCGTTAATTTAAAATAAAGGATAGTAGTGGATATAGGGTAAAAATTGGATTGCAATATTGAGTCTGGGGGGATTTTCAAAATTGAAACAGATTGGCGGCTGCTTACTCTGGATTAATTTCAAATATAAGTGCAGGATCGCAGGAGATCCAAAATAGGTTGAACTTGATGGACTGGTGTCTTTTTTCAACCTCATCAACTATGTTACTATGTTACATAGAAAATGGGGCTAAAGGAACTCGGGAGGGGGGCGGGGGTTGAAGTGGCTACAGAAAACAAAGGGGGGTGAGGAAGCTACAGTACTCAGTGGGAGGGGGGGGTTGAGCAGCTACAGAAAACAAAGGGGGTGTAAAGAGGCTAAAGTAAACTGAGGGGGGAGGGTGAAGAAGCTACAGAAAACTGTGGGGGGGGGGTGAAGAAGCTACAGAACTCTGGGGGCTTTATGAAGCTAAGAAGTCAGGGAGAGGGCTGAAGAAGCTACAGTACTCGGAGTGGGGGGGGAGTGAAGAAGCTACAGAAAACAAAGGAGGGGAAGCCACAGAAAATAATGGGAGGGGAGCTACAGAAAACAAAGG
The DNA here is from genome assembly GCF_038048845.1 of Mixophyes fleayi. NCBI lineage: Eukaryota > Metazoa > Chordata > Amphibia > Anura > Limnodynastidae > Mixophyes > Mixophyes fleayi. The sequence goes on along the minus strand of NC_134404.1, from coordinate 276,161,015 downwards.
GGGGGGTGAAGAATCCACAGAAAACGGGGGGAAGAGGATACAGAAAATTTTATGAACCAAATAATACACATGTAAAATTATATTTAAACTTTACAGTCTTGGACACACTTTATTGTCTAGCAGTTGTTGAACTGCAATTCCCAGCTTGTTATAGCATGCAGATAGATGATGCAAACTGGGAGAGTGCAAATTCTGGCTTGTATGCTTCCATTGTTACATGTCAAGTATGATAATGCACACAACAAGCATTCTCCTGTAGAAGTTAATTTTCATTTAACTTGTTAAAAGTTGAGAGCATAATGATATTTGAATACATTTTAAATAAAGGACATGAAATAAGTGCTTCAGTTGTGGGTACTAGTCTAGTAGCAGCTAATGTGACATGTACTGATTTGGGGCTGCATGATTTCTGATAAGTTTACTGGAAGGGGAGGGTCTCAATCCTTAAATATGCCTCTGCTACTAGATGGAATAGTAACATTTATGAGGGTTAGTGGTAAAAAATTAAAGTGTCATTGTTTATGCAACAGATTAGACTTGTTATTGCACTCATTGCTGATTGCCAGAAAGGTAGTTTACAATACAACTTGGCTTTGAAAATTGCTGATTAGAAGTGATCAGTGATAATTTTAACCTCGCGGTGTTCAATAATTGGCTCCAAGCCTAATGTTGGGAGCCCTGGCATCTAGCCCGGCCCCAGGCAGGGCCAGATTACGGGCCATATGAGGAGGCTACAGAAAAGAGAGATGGGTGAGAAAGGAGGCTACAGAAAATGGGGACTGATATGGCTGGAGAAATGGAGAAAATCTTTAATTTCTCCCGGCATAAACCCCCTCATAAATTGTGCGATGGCTATTTTACTAAGAAGACTGCTGTTTTCTCCATTTTAATGGCTGCTCCCACTTTAACAAACAGACCCCTGTTTACTTATAGGAACTACAGAATTAAGCAACCATTTATGTTGTTTGGCTTTCGTCTGTTGCTGTCTTTTGGTATAATTAATTTTACATCTGCAGAATACATTAACACATGCAAATAAATATAGAAAGACCTAGATTATATATGTCTTTCAGATTACCTTTATTTATTCTCAAGTGTTACTGTATTCTGTAGATGTAAAATTAATTAATGATACTAATAGACAGCAACAGAGTAGAGCCAACTAGTGGGCAAATACTAAAAAAAAAATTGGTTGCTCAATCATTAAGCTGTGTATTTATTAAAAGCTTGTGGGCAAAAGGTTATGTGAGAAAAAAGCTGGTTGGCAAGGGGGCATGATGGAGGAAAGCAGTTTGGAAACCAGGTAGGCGGGGGTCATTTTAAAGAAAAACTGGTGGGCAGAGGGCCTGTATGAACAAAGCTGGCTAGGGTGCCTAGGACAGGGGTGCATGTGAGAGATAAGCTGGTGGACAGGGGTGTATGTAAGTAGAGCTGGTGTTATACGGGTAGCATGTGCAACAAAAGCAGATGGGCAAGGGGTGGTATATGTGAGAATGGCTAGTGGGCAGATAGACGTGTGAGAAAAGTGGTGGCTGTGGGGCATGTCAGTATGTAACAGGTGTGTGATGTCAAGCTTTTGTTTTGTTTTATTCTGAAATCTAATTTTTGGAGCCTCCCCTCTAGATCTCCTGCGTTTTCTCCTGGGCAGCAGTGAAGTCTGGACGGCATTCTACATCAGACATCAGTACATCTGGATATCAGAGCATCTGGACTGCAGCCTTACCAGCCAGTCAGGAGGAGCTGAGTTATGATTATTTTACAAATGTCAAGTGTGTTAGGGGCTGGGAAGTGAGTATTGGGGGGAGGAGGGGCGGTAGGATGAAACTTTGCCTTTGGCGCCAAGCAACCTTGCATTGGCCCTGCCCACCTCCTCCTCTCTCCCTCACTGCTGGCGGTGTGCACTAAGTGGGATTGCCTGAGGACTCCCACCTGAGGCTACCACAGAGAGTCCACTGGACGGTCTGCCCAGTGACAAAGTCTTATATACATTTTACAGCTTAGTACAGAGCCTAATGCTTGTCTTGTCAGTTTACTAACATGAGGTTACAATCTTTTAGTGTGGTTTTTCTGCACTTGAAATATGAACCTAATATGTATGCACCTAATAGGTATTTCCATTCACCATTTTTCCTTAGCAGTGTAAAAATGGTTATTACTATTAAAAAATAACCCTTAATAAGGGTACAGAAATAAAGAACGCTAACTTGCCATTTTACAAACAGAAATAAATATTTATATGTAAAAAAACATGTGACATTTTAAAACCTTTTGCAGGGACACTTTACTGGTGAGACCTTGCAACAGTTGCATTACTATTACCTTTTTGTTCTGTATATTTTCTAGTAGAGGATGAGCATTAGCTAGTAAGACCCAGTGTTATGTTGAGAATGTGAAAATACCCGGAAGTACATTTAAAATGTTTACTGCATTGTTTTGGGTTTTTCTTGCAAGTTTTGGCTTTCAGACAATTTTTAGAACCTTTACTGACTGTTATATATCCTCTTTTCTTACAAACGAGGCCCATGATTTTCATTGTCACAGGCTGGGGGCACTATTGTGTTGTATAATATGATTTGGGGGCATTACTGTGTGGCATAATAGGAACTGAGGCCATTACTGTGTGGTATAATACAATTTGAGAGCACTACTGTGTGGCATAATATGATTTGTGGGCACTACTGTGTGGCATAATACAATTTGGGGGCACTTATGTGGCATCTCACCTCTTTGTCTGTTTTACCCAGTTTGTTTATTAGTTTACTATGTTTGTCCCCAATTGTAAAGCGGTACGGAATATGTTGGCGCTATATAAATAAATGATGATGATAATACGATTTGGGTGCTGTACTGTGTGGCATAATACGATTTGGGGGCACTATTCTGTGGCACAATACGATTTAGGAGTACTACTGTGTGGAATAATATGATTTGGGAGACACTACTGTGTGGCATAATACGATTTGGGGGACACTACTGTGTGGCATAATACTATTTGAGACCATTACTGTGCGTCATGAACAGGAGGTAACGCATTGAGAAGTAGAAGTGCCATTTTTTTATTTTTATTTAGATTTTGTATGTTCTATAAATAGATCAAGAGGACAGGGGAATAGGCTTGAATTAGAGAACCAGGGATGGAATTATGAAAAGGCGAGGGAGGTTGTTTTGGAGAGAACAAATAATGGAGAAAAGATGACCAGTAAAGAGCTACAAAGCAGTTATAAAGCCCATCATCGTGCAAGTTAAAACTGAAGTCATCTATTGTTCACACCATAAAAATTAGGAAATGTATCATGATATATTCAGCCATCCTATTGCTTGTGGCCACAGATCATAATGATCTGTTCCTCCCCTGCTGACCTCATCACACATGAGGCATGTACCACAGGACATGTGATTTGCCCCACGTGTGCAAGCAGCATGAGAAGAAGACCGAAGACACTGCAACTCCGAAATGAAAGAAGGTAAGTGTGGAGAGAGCAGGGGGGTGGATTTCAATGTAGTTTAGGTGGGGGCATGGGCTGTTAAATAAATAGTGTGCAGGATATATTAAGTTATTGGTGGGTTGATGGTGGTGCTATGGGATAATTTGCAGCGGAGTCTGTTTGTTCAGTGAGCATACTTAATATTTAGTGTTTGGGCTTTTTAAGGAGGATAATAGGTTTATTTATTACATGCAAATGCCAATTATTTAATATCTGGGCTGCTTTGGGGAGTATGTGTATTTCTTAAATGTAAATACTATTAATGTTTTGGGGAAGGGATATGTTTATTTAGTAAATGTGAATACTATTAATTTAATGTCAGGGCTGTTTGCCTAATTATTAAACATGGGAGCTTTTGATTTAATATTGAGACTGGTTGGGGAAGGGGGCTAGAGTGCCATCGTTGCTAGGCTTTCCATATTTAATGTACCTATCCCTTTTTCCGAAACAGGACCTCAACATTCCAGGGTCCAGACAGCAAGTGACACCACTCTGGTGGGCCCCTATCTTTGCAGTCCCCTGGTGGGCCCTACATGCCCCAGTCCGACACTGGGTACTCATATTGTGATTCATGGTGCGTCCCTTTTTGGGAACAAGGTCCTCTTGTCAGGCTAATTTTTCAAGCCACTCGGCCACACCTCACTATTTACCTCTTAATTATGTTCTGTAGATGATCAGTACTAAACAATGGAGTCCTCTCTAATTATGCACAATGTTTGCAATTACATAGGTATGGTTTTCTAGATAAGGTTTTATTCCCCCATAATTTGTAGCCACATGTCTAATAGATGTTAAAACACCTCTCAAATGTATCCTTAACTTACTCCACATGAATCCTGCCACTTCCCTCCTCATAACCTTGTTTAGCAGAGTTCCTCACGGTGACTACAGGTGGAAGTCTAATCATGGAGGTTTATATGACATTATAAATGAGCAGCAGAAATAATTGACTTTTTTCCAGCCATATATCCCTTTGAAACTAACTATGTCTATGTACTATACCTATTTTGAGAATTGCAATAAATGTATACTGACACACTACATACATAAGCCTTATAGAGTAAACAAAAGTACATTTATATACACATAAATTGGTATTTATTCTGAGCTGGAAAAAAAAAATAGTTGCAGAAACAAACAAGATTTAAGATTTAAATACTTTGTTTACATTGTCCCAGAATGCTTGTCTTTCTCCGGACATGGTCTATTTTAGCTACTTTGTCACTTTGAATCAGAGTAATATAAAATGTGTCTCTTCATACATCGTACTGCCTATAAATACGTGACTGCTACCCTATAAAGCATTTATGGCCAGTGTGTATATTCACTACAGAGTTGACATTCTGCTTTATATATCCCCAAACAGCAGTTAATATCTAAAACAACACATATAGTTGTTGGATAATGGCAAAAGAACTCGGGGGGAAGAATTTTAAGACTAAAAATGAATGTGTTTAATACTACCAAGACCAGAAAAAGAAATCAGCGATCTAAAGGAAGATAAAACATTCAAATTAATTAGATTTTTTTTTACAATGATACATGAGAAACAAAACATAAGCTAATAATAAGTAGATTGCTTATTATAGTACACCGAGTACAGTGCTTCAACTGAGAAATGAACAAACTCTCTCCGCTAGGAGATAATCTAGGCAGGTTTCTAATTGGACAGTAGATCAAATCTAGTACAAAGTACGATTTAAACACTGCTGTTTGATTAGCTGGACATTATCCAGAATTTGTGGTCCAAGAAATGCTTAGTTTGAACATTATTGGTTTGTAATGCCATAGAAACATCCTAAAATATTGTGCACTAATAGCACTGCTAGGGATGATATTTTATATTATGGATGCCTCCAAGGATTCTGTATTAATGTGTATTAAGGAATGGAAACATGCAGGGAATAATTGTGTCTAGAATAGGTCATGCTGACATGATTTATTGTATGTTCATAGAAGAAGATAGTAAGCTAGAACAAACCAATTGGATTTTCAGGAGGGTCATGTAGGTTTGTAAACCCAGCAACAGGTTACAAAGACAACATAACTGTGTTTTCACCCCCCCATCAAAGTTTCTGTTCCTGTGTTTTTGAAACTCTGCATCACTTTGCTTTTTAAAAGAGCTAAGGCAATCTTCGTCACTCATTTCACTTTCATTAAAATTAAAAGTGTATAGCAGAACGGAGGCATGAACAAGGGCTAATGAGAGTGAAGATGTGAAGGTGGAGAGGGCTGTCATGCCTGTGCCTGTGGTCATCCTTGTCTCTTCTACTCGATTATCCTTAAGCGCCCATCCAAGGATGACTCATTTTCTTCAGCCTTTACCACGGGAATACGTCAAGATTAAAACCATACTACATTTTTCTTCCATGTTTTCTTTTTCAGTTTTTCTGCGCCCCTTCCCCTCTCCCCAAAAAAGGCTTACTCTCTAGGCTGCAGCCTATCACATAATCAAGCCCTGGTAGTGGTCATAAGAGAAAAAGGAAGAGTGGGAGGCATAAGTGACAAAGAGGTGGAGAATGGTATATGTGACATCGGGAGGATTAGTGGGGCCATATGTCACAAAAAGTGGTTTGGTTGGGGGAGATGTGACAGGAGGTGTGTAAGAGAAAGGTGCGTGAGTAGGTGTGTGATATGTACTTGAGACTTGTTTGTAGAGTAGGGGCCCATGAAGTATGCACAGTGCAGGGCCCTAAATTGTCTTGATCCATCACTGAACAAATACAAGAAGTTCAACCCTAACAAACAAAAGTTGCGTATATCAGTTTACCTATAAAACATTTGTGTTCTTTATGGGTTTTGTTGGATCTTCATTTAATGATCAGTTAAGAAAAAAACAACATAAATATGGTTTCTATGTAATAAAATATACACTTGAACTATGTATATTTTTCCCTTATTTTTTCCAAAATGACCCCCTTTCTGGTCCTCATATAAGCTCTGCAGAATATGTTGTGACAATGTTAGGACACATAGCTAAACCGCATAATACTACATGTCTGCAGAGAACTACAGTTCCGTAGTCTATTTGTCTTTACAAAATAAAAACTAAACTTCGGCTTTTTCTATTATGTTCTTTTTCCCTAAGTTTTAATTCATATTAAATGATATAATATAATTATTGATGCTTGCACACAGCAAATTTAAGTACATTAATGTATACAAAGTAACAAGGACCAGACACTCTGACTTAAAGCAGGATCTCTAGCAAGTCTCTTGGCATCATTATTTTACACCTAGCCAATCAAAAAATCCTACAGCAATGAGGCGTAATGTTTTACTAAATAACAGATGACTATAGCTCTAAAAATGGAAAGCATGTTTTTTCCTCCCAAAATATTTTATATACAGGGCATGGAACTTGGAAATCAAGCGAGTTACTAGAAGCTCAAAGATGATGTGGTTCTCTTGACAACTACCTCAATCTCTACGCGTAGTCAATTAAATGAAAGAAAGTCACTTGACAAAGACAATATCTACTATATCGATTCCAACATGCTGCATTTTCTCCATGTGAACTACACAGTGACATGTATTGTTCTGTGTGTGCCTGGGAAGTCTATTACATTCAGTTTTCATATCTGAAATGCATTCTTCAATTTCCTACACTCTGAAAATCAGACATATTCAACTACTTTAGAGAACTGTATGCAGTGATGACAGCTTTCTAAATAGAAACCTCTCTTTTTCCATAAAGAACTGCTGCTTGGCGTACGAGACTATCGATTAAACCAGGCCTGTCCAACCTGCGGCCCTCCAGATGTTGTGAAACTACAAGCCCCAGCATGCTTTGCCAGTAGACAACCTGTTGATAGCTGGAAGGGCATGCTGGGACTTGTAGTTTCACAACATCTGGAGGGCCGCAGGTTGGACAGGCCTGGATTAAACAGTCCATGCCATGACGGGTCCGAGCTGTTTTGGCGGCTTGAGGGGACCTACGTAATATTAGGCAGGTGGTTTTAATGTTGTGGCAATTTGTGCTACAGTATTTCTTCTATGCGATTGGACCAGATGATCAAGTCTTGGCTCCTCACACGTATCAATGAGATTTGGGCACACATGACCACTTTTGGTAGGTACTAACCAATGCATACAGGGAACACACCACAAGACCTGCTGTTTTGGAGATGCTCTGACCCAGTCGTCTAGTCATCAGTATTTGACCATTCTCAAAGTCGCTCAGATCCTTACACTTGCCCATTTTTCTTGCTTCCAACACATCAACTTCAAGAACTGGGTGGTCATTTGCTGTCTAACACATCCCACCCCTTTTACAGGTGCCACTGTACAAGACAATCAATGTTATTCACTAGACTTGTGTGTGGTTTTAATGTTGTGGCTGATTGGTGTATTTGTAACTAAAATAATTTTAAAAGAAATCAAAAACTTTATTCCTGCATAATCTAACACAGATTGGTAACTCATTTGCTAATGTAATAATAATAATAATAATAATAATAATAATTATGCAAAAGTCCTAGGCTGCTGTTATCACTTATGAAAGACAATTTGCCTTTATGATTTTGTGTAGGAGAACAACTGCAATAACTGATTGTTTCAATTACTAAAGCACTGAAGAGTATTTTATTTAAAACTGCTGTACACTTTACACATTCCACGTATATGACTTGATTAAGGCTATTTCAATAATAAATAAAAACAAGATGGGCTATGATAATATACAATACAGACAAACAGGTAGAGCCTCATTTTTAGTTAGAGCCCATTCAGCGAAAATCATCAAATCTGCATTTGGACAAACCCTGTTGTGATGCAAGTGGTATAAAAATAATTTTTTTGTAAGCAGGAGAAAATACTGACTGCTTTTGAAAAGTAGGCCACAGATACAGGCCAGCTTTATTTTTACACTGTGATTTAGAGTTGAGCTAAGATACGCCCCACACTGACTCAACTCTAAATCTGGCAGCTCATTTTATAAAAGTCTCCTTGCTTTGCAATATGGTATTCCTAATTCGAAAATAATTTATCACTTTCTCAGCATATTATATACAGCTAGCTAATAAATACATGATATATGTATATAATATATATACACACACTATATATATATATGTATATATCTACTATATAAATGCCTAGTGGCGTGTGTGTAAAAAAAAAAAAAAACAAGCTGCAGCGCCACCTGCTGGGCAGAGTTATACACTGACCTATATATTTCTTGAAGGAGAAGTGACAGTTGGGAGTAGTTGGTGGTTGCCGGGGGTGACAGTGGGGAGTTTTTAACACCTTAAGTAGCTTGATGAAGGATGTGGCGATGAAGATGAAGGATGAGGTGATGGAGAAAAATGATGAGGTTGTGACATGTGGACAAAACCACGTTAAAAAAGGGTGCTTGCGTCAGGGAAGCAACGCTCTCCCCTGAGGAGGCCTGGGCTAGGCCCAAATGCATGACAAGAACCTTTTTAACACCTTAAGTAGCTTGATTTGATTAGAATGCATGAGTATCATGCATGGGTTAACTTGTATATATATATATATACCGTATTTCCCCATGTATAAGACGCACCTTTTCCCCCCAAATTTTGGGTCTAAAAAAAGAGTGCGTCTTATACACTGCCAGCGCTACTTACCTGAATGAAGAAGATGATCCCTGGTGTGAGGGGATGAGAGAGGAGTCCCCGCTGAACAGATCTGCGCTTGCAGGAACTTCAGGCGCCTCCCACAGTCTCTGATGTCTCTGAGCTGTCAGTCACGTGACCGGCAGCTCCGCTGACCACCGATAATTGAGCCCAGATGACCCCTGTTGTGAGGGTATGAGAGAGGAGTCCCCGCTGAACAGATCTGCCAGTTTCAGGTAAAAAGACCATCAGGTCATTCAGGCGCCTCCCAGTCTCCGCTGACTGTCGATAATTTAGCCCAGCATGTAGTATGGTATGTACAGCGCTGTGCATCAGCACTGCCTTCCTGTAACTGAATGTGGGACTTTATTGTAAATTCTGCTCCTCTAGACCTGATGTGAGATCTCTCACTAAAATCACAACCAGACAAGCCTTCTGCTTCAGTAACTTATTACAATACATCTTTATTTAAATTTTGGGCCCCAAAATTGAGGTGCGTCTTATACATGGGTGCGTCCTATAAATGGGGAAATACGGTATATATATATATATTTATTCACGACAAGTCTTCCGGACATTGGAAATTGAGGATAGTTTTACCCACAGCTGAAACTGACTTACTGGGGTCTGGCGTCCAGGCAATAAAATGGGTTCCCTGAAAAACAAGCACTTACTGCTGTCCCTTTGACTTCTGCGTGCTGCCGCAGGCAACGTGTTGTCGAAAGAAAATATGCTATCTGTTGACAGGAGAGATTACAGTCCAGCAATGTCTGCCGCAATATCCTCGCCACTGCCATCCTAGTCTGAGCTCGTAGCACTTGTTTCACTTAAGATTTTGCACCGGAAACTGAACTATCAATTTTAGCAATTTTCTGTGGAATGGTCTTTTGATTGTAGCCTATTGAATAATAGGTTTTTGAACAGTAGAACTTAAACCCACTGATGTCAACCAATGACAAAACACTCTGGGCAAAAATCGAAATCCAAAGATTACTCCAAATAAAGCATTTATGTGTTCCAATTATGGTTGGGGGCCTTTTCTTAACTGTCCTTTTGCCCACATAGAAAAAAAAAAAAGGGATACAATCTTAAAGTAGTGATTTAAAGGCATAATATTCTAGTATAACACAGGGAACAATTTATCAAAGGGCGAGAAGACCTATTGACATCAAAAGTTGGTGTTTTCCTGGCAGTAGGTCTTTTTATGCTTTGCCTTATATACAAAGGGTTACCACCAGCAATAACCCCTCTGACTCCCCCGTGCAGAATATATTCATCAAGTACTAGTACTGCTATGATGCCTGTTCTGTTATTCCATCTCCGGAGAGACCACTGAAAAAAATTCTTATAATTTTTTTTCCATAGATCTATTTGAAATTAATTCAACCAATATCATTTTCTGGGAGAGATGGGCAGTAGATATAACCGATATAATATGTCTACCACTATATCTTTATAGAAATAAGCTTTATTTTCCGTTTCTTTTTAATATAAGCTTTTATTTATTGTAATGGCCATCAAACTAGAAGCCCAAATTGCCAGGCCCCTGCATTCTCATAGCAGATTGGGGATCTCCAGAATGATAAGTAATGCTTATCACTGTGGATAGCTTTCCCTGTGACATTATAATAATAATAATAAATTGTAATATAAAAGTGTAATAAAAAAAAAGCTTTAGAAATAGGTCCATTATAATGTACTATTTCTGTCAACCAAATACATATAGTACCTTGCAAAATTTATAAATAAGGCTCCAGTAACGACAGGGTACAAATATAGGCAAAACACACCATACTTTAAAGCGGGTGACGCAGAGTTGCCCAATCATGCACGCACAAATATGTATCAGCACACTTACATTTCCACGTCTACATTTTAAGTTACAAGCATCTTAAGAGATGTGCAACCTTAAATCAAGTGTATAGGTGCGCCCAGAGCATATAGTCAAAACCATCACCATCAACTCAAAAAACTGTACAAGTCTTGTGTAGGTGCTTAAAGTACTGACACAAGCACCTTTGCTGTTCTATGGGAGCCACATATTTACAAAGTACAAATGCCCTTGCGACTGGAAGTCCAATGTCAGCTTGAACCTATTTCTGTCAAGTAGTTGCTAAATATACCTGTGGATGTATATATTTGATGAATATAAACTATATAAATATACAGAAATCATTACCTAGCAGTAATACACAATGACCTTATGTCAAATACACAATGACCTTATGTCAAATATTCCATGGCCTGAAATACGCAAAACAAAATAAAAAAATAAATTAGGTTTAACAAACAAAGCTGCAGACAAAAGCTGTTGGAAAATATTTTGATTGAAATAAAAAATGTCTGTACCGAGCGCTATCTTATGAGCGGACTAATAATAATGCTCATGACGCATTTTTGTCAGCACAGATAACGCGCTGTTAATTAAAAATGTTTGACTAAAGCTCATTGAGGAGGACTATATGCTTACACAAAATTAATTTTCAACAACATGTCTAATAATAAAATATCCCTCCATCTTCCCACATAAAACAAGATGCATAGACCTCAGGCATTGGTGTTTAAGTTATGTACCATCAGGGAATTCACTCTAAAGACATAAAACAGCTTTATTGGAGAAGCGACATATAAAAACGTGGAACTGGTGTTTCAAGTTGTGTCTGGAAATGTTAAACACAAAGTATGAAAAGGAAAATCACTAAAACAATATATAAGAAAGCTACAGGGTGCCCACACAGCCACCACATTCCGATAAGAATTGAATTTGTAACTAGAGGTGCAGGGAATATTTTATTTTAATATATGCTATCATTGTAGTATAAATGTGTATACATATACACACACATTTTATTTATATATATATATATACACATACACACTGTGGTCATTTTACTGAAATACTGAGTAGGACCCACACCCCCCAATTTGCCACCAGAACAGCCTAAATTCTTTGTGGTATGGATCCAACAAGGTGCTGGAAACATTTGTTAGATATTATGTTCCATATTAACATGATAGCATTACGCAGTTGCTTAAAATTTGCCAGCTTCACGTTCATACTTCGACTTTCCCATTTCACTACATACCACAGGTGCTCTATTGGTTTAAGGTTAGTAATTGTGGAGGCCATTAGAGCACACGGAAATCATTGTCATGTTCTTGGCACTAGCTTGAGATGACATGTGCTTTGTGACATGGTGCTTTAACTTTCTTGAAGTAGTCATTAGAAGATGGGTAGACTGTGAACATAGACTGATGCACACGGTCAGCAACAATACTCAGGTAGGCTGTGGCATTTAAATAATTCTTAATTGGTATTTAGAGGCCTAATGTGTGCCAAGAAATCATTCTCCACACCTTTACACCACCACCACCACCACCATTGACACAAGGCAGGCTAGATCCATGGATTCATGTTCTTAACACCAAATTTCGATTCTACCATCTACATATCCCAGCAGAAATCAAGATTCAATAAAGAAGACAACATTTTTTAATTCTTCAACTAACCAGTTTTGGAGAGCCTATGCCCACTGTAGCCTCAGTTTCTTGTTCTTAGCTGACTGGAGTAGAACCCTGTGTGTTCTTCTGCTTCTGTAGCCCATTGACTTCAAGATTCAATGTGCTGTGCCTTCTAAGATGCTCTCCTACATACCACTGTTGTAACTTATGCTTATTTGATTTACTGTTTACTTCCTATCATTGTGAACCAGTCTGGCCTCTCTCATTAACAAGGCAATTTCACCCATAGAACTGATGATCACCCGGTTGTTTTTTGTTTTGCGCACAAGTCTCTGTAAACTCTAGAGATTGTGGTGAATGAAAATCCAATGAGATCAGCATTTTCTCAGACACTCAAACCACTGTCTGGCATGAACAATCATTGCATGGTGAAAGTCACTTAGATCCCATTTCAGTGTCTGAGCAACAACTAAATCTCATGACCATGTATGCATGCTTTAATGCATTGAATCGCTGCCACATGATTGGCTGCTTACTTTCATTAGCCAGCAGGTGTACAGGTGTAACTAAGAAGGTGGACAGTGAGTGCATACTAAAGGTAAACCACAATATTGCAGAGGGGGGGGGGGTGGGGCTCAGTGTCTCAAGAGGTTCACTGTAAGTCACATCAAATTTCAAACACCTACCTCTTTAGAACCACCCTTTTATTTAATAAAATATTTATTTCTCCTGAAATTCTGCTGTGTTTATACTTATTTATGTCTTATATGAATCATAAGAGTGTCGCAACGTTGGGATTGTTTTCATCACATGTAACACTTTTGTGTATTTGAATCTTTTCTTATGCTAGGCACAGTTCTACTTCGGCTTCTTGGCCGTAGAAGAACTGGTAGGTGCAAAACAAACCCATTAAAAGTATAGGGTGAAATCCTAAATCTACCTGTCCTGAGCTCAAACTGTAGTGTTTTTCTTGTGTGGAAATGGCTGGGCGCCCTTCTGAAAAACAATTAATGCCCCTAAATATGTGGGCACTCAATCCTTTTTCTAATCTTAATAATCTTGCTCTGTAAAATTAAATCTTGTTTCGCAAATTTCAGCGCATATCCTAACTCAGCAAAGTTTACCTTTCGATTCACTTAACAACTCCATTCAGATTATATAAAATTTTATCCCTCCTCAAATGTCACTATTTTGTCATTCTTTTTTGTCCTGGATAACCCATGCACTTCTATGCAATTCAAGGTGAACTTGTGCAAAGATGTGATGTTGCCATATAAGGTTTTGCACTACACCATGGTAGTTTTGCCTACCCCAAATGACCTCTTGCATATATGCAATATGCAAAATATAAAATAAAAACCCAACAGAGTTTACACCGGGTGCTTTATTACAGATTAGAGTTATTCCCCACTCATGTCTCTTTCATTCAATTTGATGATTTATAAACCGATGAACTTAGAAAGAACAAATAATCAGATATTAATAAAAGTAATAACTTGACTGTTCTGTACTTTTGCTTGGCGTTTGCATTTATTGTTTGCAGAATAGTGTACCACATAATGAGATTTGTAATGCCCATGACAAAAAGAGCAGAGCAGGTTTAATCAAACTTTAGTTCGTTCTCGGAATGAAACTTCACTAGCCTTCTTTAAATTGATGTTGTTTTCTCTTGCAGATCCTATAATTCTGCAAAAGTAAGACCTATAATTTGAATCCCAACAAACACTTTGTTAGAAAATCGATGTTAGCAGTACTTTACTAGATGCTGGGAGATTGCTCCAAATTAAAATAGCTGCGACCTTCACTAAGGGTAACAATGAAAATAACTAACAGACATTAAGGAAATTTGTACGATACTGTTGCATGTCAGTGCCTATTTAAAAACAAATTTGAGGAATATATAAATCTGAATATATGAAATGTTTTCCATATAGAGGTTAAACGCATCATGTATCATCACCAGAAGCACAAAAGGTTACTTAAAGCTGCACTACCACCTACTACAGTTTACTAACATTCTCCTTACCCTCGTAGGAGAGCCCTGGGGGCTGATCCATTCAGCTGTTTTTCCCAGGAAAAAAAAATCAACTTTTACTGCAGTCAATAAATCAATACTGTTGCTGACATATCACTTACAATGTTGCCACCAAGTGCTTCTTCTAGCAGAGTTGATCTTTAGCTAAGAATATTGACAACACATAAATATAGCTCAGCTAAAGACATTTCGTTTGTGAATTCACTTACTGTATGACAGCACAGTACTATTCTTTCTTGTACCTGTCTTTTTTTGAGCGTCTCACACTTGAACTGTTCACTGCGGGCCTCACTGTACTCCTATACAGTCACACAATACAGTTGATCAGCAATAAGAATTTTGGAAAGGAGGGTACTAATTACATTAACCATTTTACATTTCCTGATGGATGGGAAGGACTAATTCTAACATCACATTCAGGAACATGGAACGGTTGAGGACCAGTAAGTCAAAGTCAATAAACATCAAGGGGGGGTATTTATGTCTAAGTGGCACAGTTCCATGGAGAACTATTTTTTTTTTTTTTTTGTGATGTCACGTAACAGCTATTATGTAAAACCAGCAGCATCTATGCTACAACATCAGTTTTTGTTGGGGTATTAATGTTAGCTAGTGGCTTTTTATTAATTGTTGAAGCTGGTGGGGTCTATTAATGTAATGTGGAAACAGTTGGGTTATTGTTCTATTGTAGGGCCTGTTAATGCAATATGGGATCTCTATTAAATGTGGGGGCTATTAATGTTAAGTTTTATCGAGAAAGAGGGACCATTTATTAAATGTGGGCATTATAAATATTATAAATATAATCAGGGTTGGTTAGAGGGGAATAGGTCTATTTATTAATTTTGGTTACATGTACATGCCATTAAATGAATGTCAGGGCTATTTGGGAGGAATCAGGCCTATTTAATAAACACAAATGTTATTAACTTAATGTAAGGGATCTTTGTTGGGGGGGTATAATTATTAAATGTGGTTGCTATTGTTGTAGTGATGTCATTTGTTGTGGAGAAAAAGGCCTAGAGTGTTCACTTGCTGCTTGGATTTTTAGGAGGTAAATAGTCCCTATCCCTTTTCCAAACAGGGCCCCAACATTCCAAGATCTGGCCAAGCAACAACTGAGCTTAAGACACCAGCAGTAGCAAAAAGTCTAAAATAGAAGAACAAGTAGGCGACAGCAGTACAGTTTTCCAACTGTTCGATATTGATGGCTCAGTCCCAATTCTGGTATAGCACAATTCACAATGCTTTGCTCCTGAAGGGGGAGCCATATATACCTAAACAAACTACGCTACATCATGGGGGAGGAACTTGTAGTCAGATTAAGCAGACCAGAATTATACAAACAATTACCTTCCTGATGTTGTGCAACTACAAGCCTCAGCATGCCTGGGTGGAGGCAAGTCATGGGTGTTATGAATTTTTTGTGCTGTGAGTGACATTGGGTCTATGGATTTGATGAGGGTGGTGAGGGACTGAGTTCTACGAGTTCAATCCCATAGATTGTAAGATAGCGAGCAGGGTCCTCTTACCTCTCTGTCTGTATGTATTACCCAGTGTTGTTTTATTAATGTTTATTCCCAATTGTAAAGTGCTATGGAATTTGCTGGCGCTATATAAATAAATGTTGATGATGACAATAATGGACCATAAATGTGCTTACTGCTAGTTTTATATATATATATATATATATATATATATATATATATATATATATATATATATATATATATATATGTAAATGTGTCATAATTTTGAACATGAGGTGGAGACAAGAAATAATGTTGTGGGCAAGTATAAGGTAAGGACTATAAAAACAGAGGTCTTGTGGAAAGGTGCCTAGAAATGAAAGGGAAAGGCATTTTGGTATGGATGGATTGGGGGGTATACCACAAATACGTATCTTGCCTACAGCACCTTGGGTGTTAATCTGGCGCATTACATTAAATCCATATGTGGTGTGCTTATACTGTCCTGAAGCAACATGTAATCCTTTTGTTTGCATACTATCATTACTCTATTACTTGGGAAACAGGGTTGTACATTAATTACACAAACTGTCTATACCATTGATTAGGCCCCTTAAGCAAGTTCAAGAATATCCATCTTTCTGATGCTTGATGGAGTGAATGGATTCTTTGTATTAGCAAGAGGATACTGGAGGTTTGAAAATGGTTGAATACTGTGGTGTAACACTTGACTTTTGCTGCCAGGCTTCTACAAATCACAGAGAAAGTTTATATTGACAATCTGTAATCACTTGTCTGTTCTTGTCTAGCTCATTTTGTTTTATCTATCTATCATTGATTTTTAATTTGTGCCAATATGTACTATGTGACTGTAGAAATTCAACATTCTGCTGTCATAAGTATCCTTAAACAGACAGGCAGCACACAATGTGTAATTCTAAATTTACTATGTTATAATTATTCAATTGGGGGAATATTTAAATGAGACAATGGGTTGGATAAGGCAACATTCTGGGGACGTTTCCTATTTTACAGAGGGAAGTATTTTTCACTCAACAAAAAGACCTTGATTTTATGGGTACTCAGTAGGTCACGATAGTCAGGAGTCATCCTATACTTTCCATAGGACGCTCTCTCCACCTTCCAGCTCATTTCCAGGTGGGTTTTAAAAGTGGAGATGTTGTCTATAGCAACCAATCAGATTCTAGCTATCATTTTGTAGAATGTACTAACTAAAGGATAGCTAGAATCGGATTGGTTTTTCAAACCCGCCGGGAAACTCTCAGGTTGATACATTTACCCCCATGTCTTATTCACATACATATAATCTGACACATTTTGTATCTTTCAGTGATTATAAAGTGGTGGTACGTTGGACTTTGATGTCACGTTACTGCTGTTTAAACTCAGCACATTTTACACAATATCACCAAAAGTTGCAGATTGCTTTTACAGGGGTGCACCCAAGACCTTGACACGACCGTGCACCTCAGAATGTGCTAGCAGGACATAAAGAAGCATTGCAGTACCATAGATTTTATGGTTTGTAATTAATCCTTAATGCACTAAAAGAGGCACCAAAATATAGTACTCGCTAACATATTATATTGACGAGGGCTATACACTATTGAATACTACTGAGCTAAACTATACTCATGTAATAACAGGAGTGTTCATACTTGACAAATTATATCCTCTCTTTTCCATTCCTCTGCAGCAGACTGTCATTTTAAGGGGATAGTACTTCTCTAACTAAACAAGCTGTGAGTCACTCACACCTTGGCAGACTTGCTTTGCAGAAATATTGATTAATTCAAACACAGGGACAGGGACAATGATGTATCAGCTTTTTGACCTGTATCAGATGCCATCAAAAGATATGGGAGCAACTTCAGCTGTCTGTAATGGATATAATCTGCCGACCGGTCATAGGGGGCATGGGGCAAACGCAGGATTTATAGAGGGGGGTTTCCACACCACGCCGCCAGTAGGCATGATCAGCATGCATGGGAACGTGGCTATAATTTTAGACAGTGCTTGACTGCTCTCCAACTCTTTCTATCCCCATAATATACATGGGCAATGCTGTGTACACTACTGTTAGGTGCACACAGCTCTCCCTTTTCAAGCAGAGCCGTGTGAAGCGGGAGCAGGGTCCAGCCACCTCAATTATACAGTGCCCCAGGCTTGGAGGGGGGTTTCCAGGCACTAGAACCCCCCCCCCCCCTCGGTTTGCCTATGGGGGGGTGGCTGGAGGAGGAGTCGCGGTGGAGCAAAGGCAAACACATGGTAAGGATATTACTCATTACCATGTGGCCTGTTAAGTCGCTCCCTTTATGTGCCAAAATCCTCTATCACTTCTGGGTTGGCAGAGGTCAGCTTTGCTCCATTTTAACAGATCTGCATTTTATGCAGTACATGACCTATATAAATATAACATATGGCTCTGCTCCATAAAATGAGCACTATGGCTCTATGTATCTTAGTACAAAGAACCAATGTATTTTACCTCTATAGTTCATAAATTAACATTTTAATTTTGGGGTTTATTGGTCCTTTACACTAGCTATCTATATTTTTCTCTGTGGCTGTTCTCTGCATCATAGCTATCACAATAGCAGACTAAACATCAAACAATACTTTCAGGTCTACACACTGTACTAATGAAAACAGACAGAGCTTTCAAAATACAACTACAAACCATGTCCATAATGATGGTGTGTGGCGCAGGTTTTCATTCGTTTATAATGATAACCGCTTGACCCTGTTTATTTGTTGGAATACATATATTGGCATGTAATGAGAGTAATAGGAAAAACATAATATAATACAAAAAGATACACAAAACTTTGTTTCCCTTACCTTGCAGAAGTCGTATTGCTGTTGTACTGTGGGAACATCTCCTCCCACAGGCATCTGTTTCTTCAACTCCTCATCTCTAACATCTAACCAACAGATGAGCTCTTCCAGAGATTTTAGCAAGTGATTCCATTTATCGGCACTCACCTCCAAGTGCGTCCTACAGTGAAGCAAATTAAAAAGGTCAAGAGGTGTATAATTTCTTGCAGTGCGATTGATTATAACTTCCAACCTATGTTATGTGTCTAAAAAGAAAACTCACTTGAAAATGTCAAAATCATTACTGCAATCTGTTCAAGGACAACGGCCTTAAAAATGTTTCTTCAAAGAATTCTGAGTGTTGCCATTTTTGAGCAGCAATGGCAATTTATACAACACCCACACATTTATGATCATCCTGTAAACGACTAAAACTTAAGTGGGAGATCAAATCACCTTACTAGCATATGTAGATTACATAGTACATTTACCACATTCCTCCAAACTTGGGAGCAGTGACATTGAGTAGATTAGCACTGTTCTGTTTCCAAAGTGCAGTTTTACTGATTGACTGTATCCTTGTCAACTAAATGAAAGCCCACCACCTGCAGTTGGCTTTGTTTGTTTGCTCAATAAGACCAGCTACTGCCACTGTCTCTACATAACATGTCATATCTGTCACTGTTTTCATTGCCATTGCCTAATGTCCTCAGATACTGCTGGATCAATGATGCAAATGTTAAAGAAAATACACAACTTTCATACTGAAGACATTTTAATTAACATTTTAAACATAAGACATACTTTGAAGACATTTCATCTTTGTCATTCTACACCAAAACCAGGGCCACATGTATTGAATGAACACAGTGCATGTTTCTTGGCCAAATGCCATTAAAATCGAGGACATTCAGGAGAGTCTACATCGGATTTCTGAATGGGTTCAATGCAGTCAAGAAAGAGCATGGAAGGTCTGCCAGAGGACATTTGAATTGAGACCCCTGATTTATACAATATGTGTGTCTATTACTGTAAATTAAATGGGAACGGTGATTAAGTGTTAGTTGAATCCTTTTTTACCACTTTTTTATGTATTCCTGCATGAACAAAGAAATAAAGACGAATAAAGGAATAAAAATGAATAAAGGACACATAATACTGCAAAGATCCAGGTCAACTTTACTAAGCTCAGCTTTTTCACACATTTAAAACTGTTCTCAGCATTTTTCCTTTGAGATTGAAGGGTGCCAAAACATGAGGACTGTGAGGTTTTAAAAGCTTTGCACTTAATGTATAAAATAAATATACATTGATCTATTAAAATGTGCATAAGCTACTTGAAAAAAACATTTTCAATGCTTTTCAGTCTAGAAACACGCGTTTCAATTTTTATTGTGCAGCCTATTGAACCATTCCAATAATGAGACCTGTTAAAACACTGCCTTTCAAATCCACTGAGGCTAAAGAGTGGAGTATATGTCAAGTATATATTTATCAGTATTTAATTTGAATCGGGCAAGCAGTATAAGGACACATGACTTCCTATCCTGGACCATTACAGGCATCAGGGGACCGACTGAGAGAGCAATCACGCATTTGCATTTTAACTTATCTTACTTAACTTCAATCAAAACTAATACCAGAAACACAAATTTCAATATCAGCAGTAATATTAGGTCTCTAGCCCGATATCACAGCTTGTGTGGCCCCAAAACGACCACCATGCCTGATTATAAACCTATTGGTCTATTGGATCATTATAATGCACATTGGTAACTCCAGTCTGAAGTTAGCAGTTACTACGTGTGTGTGTGGTCATACCCCTATCCCACCAATTGGCCCCAATTTTGTCTGAAGTGATCCAGTCAATCAGCCCAAACACCAAACTGGACATTGGTCTGGTAGGTAGTCCAGAGGCAGGATCAGCCTGTGTGTCGATGCCTTACATTTTTTAACTGGCCACAACTTTTGGTAAAATTGGCTGACCATTTCAATGTGTATGTGGCCCCATGATAAAAATGTCAAACCAGTTGTATCAGACAGGATGGCCTGATTATCTGTATCAGACAGCATGGCCTGATTATCTGTATCAGACAGCATGTATATAACATCACTGGCTGACACAAATATAAAGGATGCAAATAGTGAGTCAGTTATACAACTAGTTTTCCATATGTCCAACCTCCTCTGTATCTCATTTATACAAAATAAATATATTTATCACATTAGTATGAAATAAGTACATGGAAATAAATCAGCATGTTTGGGATTATTTCTTTTTAATGCTGAAATCAATGATGTGCACAAGGAATGGAATGACTGAAGTTCTAGGCTAGGATCTCAGTGGATTTTGCACAAATCCGTGTCTGTGTATAGTTTGGCTAGTGTTATATTTTTGAGAAAATTGAACGTTTTATGCTTTTCAGTACAATGTTTACCAGTACCGTGCGAGGTTGTAACAGACCTGTATAGAAGTTATAAATATCAGGTTAAGATTAGGTCATAAGAACTGTGAAATCTGATTCAGATTAACTGTGTAAAAAAAAAAACCTAGTGAACATTATAGGACTAATCAAAGACTTAAGATTATTTACACAATAAGAGAACTTCTTACCTGATATTTGCTGACTTGGACTTTAAATCATTCCAGCGGTGATTCATATCATCAAGTCTATGCTGAAGTAATGCTGCTTCCTCTGAGGTCCCCAAAGCCTTTACCATCTTTTGCCTGTTCCCATCAATGCTCTTGAAGATGTCATTATGGGCATCTATCTCTGCTTGAATATCCTAAAACACAACCAATAGAGAATGAGGTTAATACTCCTACAATATAAACCAAATGGAAAATTATCACAGCCTTGAAGCACCACCTTATTTGTAACAGATAATTACCTATATAACAAATGGACTGGTGAAAAGATGTTCAATACTCTAATAGAATAAGAAGAATTAAATTTCAAACTAAAATAACCCCTAGATCTATGCATTGCCTTTCCTTTGTAATTGTTTGCAAAATGTAATATCCAAAAATAATATCTGAACATTTTTAGGAGCAGTACATTAGGGTTTACGTGCATGTTCTAATGTTTGTCAAGCAAAAACAGAAATGTGCTTTGGTCAGGGCTTCATTCAACTCAACAGAGTCCACCTCAATGCCCATGCTCTCTTGCATATAGAGGTGCATAACACATATCTGCACAGCACTTCTGGGGTTAAGTATATATATATATATATATATATATATATATATATATATATATATATATATATATATATATATATTACTTGTTTGAATTGAGATGTTGCTAGATTTGCTACATAGACATATTAAACAGCCAATAATCAGGTGTGTCCTTGGTAATTTGTTTCAACTTAATTACAAATAACCATCAGTTTAAAAATGTTTACTAATGTTTTTAAAAAAAATAACTCCCTAGGAGTTCAATAAAAACCTCTTTGTTCAGAGTCTACAGCGCCCCTTACAATACTCTACTGTATATAGTGCTCTGGTGCAATACACATCACACAACAAAACAGCAAACTGGGCAGACTTCTGCATGCAGATTCGTCCCAGTACAAGAGATTATATACACTATGTTCACTTTTCAAAAAGTATATAATGCAACCTAAAATAAAATAGCTTTACAAATCTCATTAAATGAGTAGACTCCAGAATAGTTATCTTTATCTTGAAAATGTGAATAAGAAAAACTAACATTGAACATTTGACTGAGTAAGGATGCTGATATGATATATTTTCAGTAGATATATAGTTGCAATTTCAATGTTCTGGGCATAAAAAAAGAGGTAATCTTATCTCCTCTTGTATTTCTTTCTTTTTTGTGTCAGCTGAAAAAACAGTACAGGCTTGGAAATATTCCCAACATTTTTAAATGCACAAAGTAACACCAGATATCTATATAAAAGAAACTAATCGTTAATTTCTAAGAAATCTACATGTTGTCACTGTGTGTTCTCAAATGATTTCTGTTGTTTAATATCAAATGTATTTATTGTGCAATTAAAGCTTAACTTAGAAACCCATTTTGAAAGCAACAAGTGACGCATGCTATTAAGTCAAACCTGGAAAATACATATGCTATTGTGACTGACTCTTACAAAGGATGTGTGTTGTTTTAAATGTATTATATTTGTCCCCCACAGTCAGAATGCTCTGCAGTAACTGCTCACTGACAGAGCCCTGTTTGATGAACCTTCAGTTGGGAACCAGGATGGTGGAACACACCACAACATCACTCTTCCTCAGATCTCCGTGGTAAAGTCCTTCTGGTGGAAAGCTCCGTGAAGGAACCTTTCTATTGAAACCTAAATGACATAGTCCTGTTAGTGAAAACCTGTGTGATGGAGCCCTGCTGGTGGAAAGCTCCATGATGTTCCTCCGAACATCGCAGCTGCGCATTTTATCTGGTACCTCAACATCGCAGATTTATCTTCGCACCCCTATGGGGGGATCCCCCTGCCCATTAGTGGTTCTGACTGACAAGTGAATAAAGCTATTTGCATCAATCAGTTTAAACCACATGATGGTGGGCATATGTCGCATCAACAGGTAGGGTGTATGCAGAAGACTATATACAATTGACTCACTTGAATATCAAAACTCTTCACAAAAAAAGTTCTAGTTAGGTAAACTCTGCTAGTGGTTTCCATCCAGAACAGACAAAGAAAAGTAGTTGGTCAATATTAGTAAGCAGGTACATTGATAATAATATATGTTCGAGGAACAAATGTTCCAAAACACATTAGAATATCTGCGAGAACCCTAAAAAACCACAACTGTTTACTAACAATATACTGTATGTCAGCATATAGTCACACAGTGCTGTGAGTCTACTATTTATCATAAACATTATACCAGTACATGATGTAACTGTGCACAATCTTATCAGGACTGACAGAACAGTGCACAGGGCTGCAAAGCTGAACAATGCTTTAGTCCTTAAAAATATAACATATATAAATCAGTGTTCATTTCCCAAGGGTTTTACAATGAAGGAATTAAACTTGGCAGTGCTGTTTAAAGGGAGGCTAGGACACCAAGAATCACAATAGCTAAAACTGAAAGGAAATTGGAATATATATATCCTCCTGAGGAAGTCTGTTATAGATGAAACACGTTGAGGTGTTGTGGTGAGCTGATATCCAGGTTACACAGGCTGTGTATATTATTGAGTGACTGTGCCTTGTACCATGCTTGGGATCAGCTGATATTCTGCTTGCTGTTTTGCTGACACTATTTCTGGATTTACTGATCTGCTGCTTTTATTTCAACCAAATGTGACTGCAATATCTGCATCTTTTT
This sequence comes from Mixophyes fleayi, assembly GCF_038048845.1. NCBI lineage: Eukaryota > Metazoa > Chordata > Amphibia > Anura > Limnodynastidae > Mixophyes > Mixophyes fleayi. The sequence continues at coordinate 276,136,824 of NC_134404.1, read as the reverse complement.
ATGATAATAAATTATTGCTGGTTCATACTTCACTATATGGATTATTATTTCTCTATGCATATCGCCTGTGAAATCTATGAGGGGATTTGTGCTGGAGCCTGCTGCTGATATTCAGTTACCCATTTGTTCTTTTCTCTGGTACGTGTAATACCAATTAGTGTGTCACAAACACGGATTTTGTGTGCTTTAGCCACTGGTGTTTTTATTATGGTGATCAGTGAATTGCGACACTGGGTGCATAAGTAGTCTTTTTTGGCATACTACACTATTATCGATTTCCATATTTTGTATTTTTCTACATGCTGAGAGATCCAGACAGAAGATCCTGTGTACCTATCTGATAACTGTATGTTATGAGCTTTGATCAAGCCTTCATCTGGTACGCATAATATTCTATCAAATTGGCTACGTTATCTTATCTTACTACACTATGAGGTGCCCTACTCTTCTTTTGTTATATATATATCTATAATATAAATGTCTAGTGGCGCGTGTTAGTCTGTCTGTGTGTGTGTAAAATATAAAACCAAGCTGCAGCGCCACCTGCTGGGCGGAGTTATACACTGACCTACTAAATTCTTAGTGTGTGTGGAAAAAAAAATTCAGAAAGGGCTGAAATTTGGTATACTAAGATGTTTCTAATTTGTTAATTTCATTTAATTGTTAAAAGTGTTTATAAAGATTTTAAATATATATATATATATATATATATATATATATATATATATATATATTTCTTGAAGGAGAAGTGACAGTTGGGAGTGGTTGGTGGTTGCCGGGGGTGACAGTGGGGAGTGGTTGGTGGTTGCCGGGGGTGACAGTGGGGAGTGGTTGGTGGTTGAGGCCTGGGCTATGGCCCAAATGCATGACAAGAACCTTTTTAACACCTTAAGTAGCTTGATTTGACTAGAATGCATGAGTATCATGCACGGGTTAACTTGTGTGTATATATATATATATATATATATATATATATATATATATATAGCATAGTGTATTCATTAGCTGTATTGCAGATACTGCAATTCACAAAAAAGTGAAGGACATGTCTTCTTTTAGGAAGTAGGTTTGCACACATTTAGGTATTACTATGTTCTCCTGACATAGAAGAGGAGCAGGGTCCCTGCACTGTAAATAAAAAGTTGAAGGCCCAGTGTAAGAAACCGGAGGTAGATCTACAGCAGAAATGTCAGGGGTATCTGGGTAAGGTACTAGTACTAGTATTCAGCACCCCTACCTCCCAAAAAAAAAGTTGGTTTATTTTAAAACATTGAGCATACAACATCTTAAATAAGAAGGGTAATATTTGAATATATTGAATAAGTGCATTATTCAGTTTGCAGATTTGTTCTTTTAGCCACAAATCAATATTTATTCTGCAACTTATTTTACAGTCTGCAACACTTGACTTAAAATATCTCTACTCATACTGTTTTATAAATGTTGCCAATTGCACATGAGCAGCACGTTGAGGCACTCACGGTAAAGGTGGTGTCAGACTAGCACTCAGTAAGCTAGCGATTTTCCAGCTAGAAAAGTGCTATTGTTCATAGTACTTGAGTTTCTCTGTGCTGGCACACTGAAGAGAATAGGTAATGATCCTCTCGTCACACAGGAGCGATTAAACAGTTTAGACTCTGCAGACAACATAAGCTGAAGCACAGTGTTGTTTTATATATAAAAAGTCTAAATGTCCATGACATAAAACCGAAAGTTAAAAAGAGTTAAGAGTCAACTAAGAAGCATATTTTTAAAAATGTCATTAGACGTGAATAACTTATCTGTAATATTGATGTAGTAAAATCAGATCATTTGAAAAACAAAATGTAACTTTTCTGTCTCTTATGACAAGGCTGTGTACATATCTGTGCAGTATGACAGTTGACTTGCCAAAACTCCCACTTCTACCTTCCTATTGGTTGCTAGCTGTCTCTCATTCCAGGTACATATCCGGTGTGTTACTGCTTCCCTATGTGACTGTACATTGACTCTATCACTCACTCATAATTGCCCCCTCCCACCTCGTTATGCACCCTCTTACTATAAGGACCCTATCAGCCCCTGCAGCCAGCAGGTGAAATCAATCCTTGAACTTTTGTAAAAGGGATAAATCCAATGTAATGCTTTATGCTACAATAAATGTAAGAAACTTCAATGAAAGCCCTCACCACTTAACCCAAGAGAAGAATTCTTACATATTGTAGATAAACATCAAGAGAAGTGTGTGATAAGTGCACATAGCTAACTGATGAGAAAACTGAGCACATGTCAGAATTGTATGTTCGCATGAGTTACAAAACCAGAACTCCAGAAAGTATTCCTTAGTTGTGCTTACAGTAATCCACACATTCCAACATCAAAGCTCTTGCTGTTATTTTCACGCCGGGCATCACTTACAGAGGGAAGAATTGGAAGTTGTGCAGGTGTGCCTAGATTTCCACCAAAGTGCATAGATTTGCAGAGCAAGAGGCAACATTCAAGGAAAAGAAGAAGAATGTATCAGCTGGTGGGAGGGGTTAGGCAGAGTTAGGGCTTACCGTGATACCTTGATAAACATGCAATAGGTGGATCACTGTCACTAGATTTAAGCCACAATACAAAAATGAGATTTAATTTTTGTGGAAATAGGATATCAAATTATATTATCGAAAACAAATAAAGGGTTGAAAAGGAAGCATTTTTAGAGGTGCTCCTTGCTGTTCTTAAAAGGACCAATTTTTCCACAATATCTGAGCTGACAGAGACTGGGTCTCAGCTATAAATGTAAAGGTCTATTTATCAAAGTTGTGAAGATTTCTATCGATGCTCAGCTCTGGGGTTAGATTGGCTGCCTTTGACTTCCACTTCCAGATTCAATAAAAAAAAATGAAAAAAACAAAAAAACAAACAAACAAGAAACTTGTACATCCAATGTACATGATAAAGAGTCATCCCCATACTTTGCATAGGGAAGTGTCACCAGAGGCCCCCGAAGGATGCTATCGCCAGTGATCATCTTCACTGGCCAGGGGGCTTTAATAAATAGGGCTTTTCTCCCTTTAATAAATGGGATCATAGTGTTATAAACAGAAAAATATTGAAATGCTTTATATTTTCACAGCATGACTCTTATTAAGTTTGCACACCAGAGGGAACCTGCCAGTCTTAATCCTAGGAGTACTGTGTTTCAGAGATACAACTTCCAGAAAATAATTTCATTGTGTAGTAAAGAGAGTCATCCATAGAATAATCTCATTTCTCAGGCAGACAGCCCTGAGCCATTCATATGCCCCAGCCATGCGTGCAGACTTTGTGTGCAATGAATAATTTCTGGAAGTAAATAAACCCAAGAGAATAATTGCAAAATCCAGACATTCTATTATTAGTGTTATATAAAAAAATGGATAGTGAACAACATATCAAATATACAAAACATGTATGTAATTTATCAGGAGTGCCTGCTCCTAATTTTATAACCTCTAGATTATATTATGACACTCAAGATCAGTTTTAATGAGAGAGAGAGACAGAGAATTGTGAAATTCTTAATAATAACCTCAAAAGTAAACACCACAAAGTACTTTTGCATTTTATCATTGATCCAGTATTCCTATTGATCCTTTTGATCCAGAGCACTCTATACTCCACTCGATCCATGAGAGCACAGGGTCTCACAGTTCCACATTGGACTCCATTCTCCTTTTCCAGCTGAGCCTATTTGAAACTACAGTGTAATGTGGAACCTTTAGACATCAGAGACCCATGTGGATCTATAGCAGTGATGGGCAATCTTTTTCAGGAGCGGGCCAAATAAAAAAGAAAATCTTTAGGCGGGCCAATATAATTTATTAAAAAACTCAAATATCGAAATCTATAAATACAAATTTTTTGAATGGGACGGGAGGGTGTTATATAGCAGTGTTACCTCTATAAGTGCAGCGATCATACAGACACAGCACTTATTTCAGCAGGTTGTTGCAGATCCGTCTTTCTGGTGAGCCACTAACTGACAACACAGCAGTCAATCGAAATCCGCCTTAGTATATGGCCCAGCCCATCTCTTCTCACGTGACTTTCAGCCATTAGGGGGCGGGCAGGTGTTTGAGTGATTGACATACGAAGTGTCCTTTTAGGAAGGAGAATAAAGTGTAATGGAGGAAATAGCTGGGAAGGCATAAAAATGAAGGTTCTGACACACAGGGTCGGCCTTAATAATTTTATGCATATTTTGATGATTTTTTTTTAAATATTGGCGGGCCGGATAGAACCTCTAAGTGGGCCAGATCTGGCCCGCGGCCCGTAGTTTGCCCATCACTGGACGACTATAGCATGTAAAAAGGCACTTTTTGGGAAAAAAACACTTGACTACCTTTATACTGTACCTCAGTGTTGGCTACCCTGTGACACTCCAGGTGTTGTGAAACTACAAGTCCCAGCATACCCTTCCAACAATAAGCTGCTATATATTGACAAATCATGCTGGGACTTGTAGTTTCACAACTGGAGTGTCACAGGTTAGCCAACACTACTCTACCCAAAAATAAATTCTTAGATTTGGGTGGAGTTATCCTTCAAGGCATCCCTTGTGTTGTTTAGTTTTGGTGTTCAGGAGTCCATGATAAGAACAACATACTTGCATGGTTTCTGGCTCTGTCCTCCGGGAGGACAGCTCATGTGACATGAGTAGGAGGGGGAGTGGTGACGTCTTCGCGTTACCATAGCCCCACCCCCACTATAGAATGCCAAAATTCATGGCATTGAATAGCGGGGGTGGGGCTTAATTACGCGATTAAGCCCCGCACCATATATTCAATGCCATGAATATCTGCATTTTTTAGGATCTGGGAGGTTTGCCTACTCTTCCGGGAGTCCGGGAGGACTTCCCAAAATTAGTGAGCCTCCTGGAAATTCTGAGAGAGAAGGCAAGTATGCACTACACATGATCGTATACTAAAGGAAACCAAGCAGGAAACCACTGCTCTACAAAAAGAAAATGTTAGCTAATCTCTAATTCACCTGATTCTCCAGAGAATGTTCTGTAAGAAGATTACAGTAAATTGAAACTCATTTTTCAAGCAACCTTCAGTTGTGAGAACATAAAATTTGATAGCCGAAGTAGGATCCTTTCCATCTTTTATGTATCCTGCTCTGCTCTCCACAGATCGAGGACAGCGGAGCCAGTTCGGTGGTAGGAGTAAGTGGTACATGTGCAGTGCAGGGCTGGAGGGGCTTTGCGACAACTGTTCCGGCCTAAGCAGGGTGGCGCCACTTAACCCAGTGCCAGCCCTGCATAGACAGATCACAAGCTATGAAAGAAAATATCATTCTGGATTGTTTCAACAACTTCTAATTTCAGAATGTCCATCTATGAACTGACACAAAACATTACAGTTGACAATAGAGTACTCACACATAGACTGATCTAATTGTTCGGTCTGATGACTAAATATGTTTATAAATTTGGCCACACACATAATCATTGTACTTGGTATGCAAAATTAATTAAATGTTTTACACACACACGCGCACACACACACGCACACACACACACACACACAAACACACACACCAGAAAGACAAACTGTATAGGGCAGATTCATATGTGACCAGGCCAAAACCCAGTCTTGCTATTAGATGATGACTGTCATTAGCCGAGGAAACATTCAGCCTGATTGATATCTGATTTAATTGGTTGACCAGTGTGCCAACAGCTTCACTTTATTTTCAAAATAGGCTTAAACCAAATCTTCATTTAGTTTGGTTTATCTGAAATAACTTATACCAAAGAAGACAAACTGACACGCTAGATATACACAAGACATCCCATGTAAATGTCACAGATGTCGATAAAGAAAACATCCATCAGACCTCCCTTGTTTAATCACTTGAATTCAGAGATCTGAACTACTATACAAGAAATAACATCTTCCAAATCTAAAAATGTAGGCTTTGTCCACATAATTACCTTACACATAAACATCACTGTCATTCTAACAAAACAGATTTTTATTATACAATTTATGCAAATAGGCATGGGATATCCAAACGAGATTTTAATCGACCTTTATTGCAGTATAATGTTATTGGCTGTGGAATTTCTATTTTATAGGGAGATGAACACAACACTCATTTTATAGCATTCTGCCAGCACTATGGGGGTCAGCTAGCAATGACACTGATGGATTGTCAGTTTGTATGGCTAGCAGGATCCATCTACAATAAGACACAAGGATTTTGAGCTGATGATGCATCAACTGAGATGACATTTATAAGCTATCTATTCACTGCTGTGCCTCCTTTTTTAACATAACAAAATACACAATTCTACTAAGGGATAATAATTCCACACATTTGGCATATATGGGTAAAAGTTAAATAAAAGTGTCTGATTCTATATTGTGTATTTGTAAAGAACATCTTTGTCGCCCAATATATCAGAACCATACCCAGCACCGTACTTGTAATGTTAGCACCTGGGGCAAGAAAAAACTTGATGCCCCAAACCCTGGATTGTAACCAAAGTAATGTCAAATATTAATTCCCTGCCCCCCCTACCCCTTCATATTTGCGTCTTGAGTGGCTGCCCCTCTCCCACACCCCCTGTTATGGCCCTGCATTTACGTTGCGGAGTACAGAAAAGGATGCAGCACCTTATAGTGTACACAGTGACATTCAGGATTTGTGAAATCCGGATTTCTGTTATTTCAGTTTCTATGAACTTACAAACTGGATACAGGAGAATAATGTGATGCCAAAAAAGTGATATTTTCCCCTAAATTAAGCACAAATAATTATGTATGCTCTTATTTGCTATGGGGGCACAAATAGATCAGTAAGTTAATGGTCGCATATACTGTCAGTTTGTAGTCATTTTCAGATGCTGATCAAGGTCATCATCATTTTTGGCCTTAAGAACGAATCTACTGTTGGAATTGTAGTGTGATTTTAGACTCGCACAAGCTACCACAGATATCACTAACATAGAGTTGTTGACAATGCAGTTACCTATTTCTTGCAATACTGTGAAAACCGACAACTTATTGAATTTGAGGGAAAAAGAGAAAAGGTAGTATCACACATACAAACAAGCATAATAACACAAATTATAATTGCACCATTGCACAGATCAAAGCTGAGAACCTTCTATGAACATCTAGAAATGTTGCTGACCTTCGCAGAAAATAATATACTGTGACAATTATATTTTCTGATAACCAGCATATTACTTTAATTGAATTGATGCATTGCGTTTTTAATCATTTGCAACAGACTGAAATAAAACATTATCATCCAATAAAGTCACAATTCCATGTTTCACCAGAAACAACCACACACATAAAACTCATTGACACTACTCACTTTCAACCATCATTAAATTTTAAATTGTTATGTTTTATCTCCATCCGATTACTTGATTATATAATTACTACACTGCTCTGCTAATTATATACTTGTAATTGCTTCACACCAAAAATTATACAGTGGTATGCATACCGAATGTTTCTCAACGCAGAATACAATTTGCCAAAAACACATCCTGAGACAGTCACAGTCTGTAAAAATATGCATTAAACCAGAAAAAAAAACATGTTGGGCCTGAGTCATTAAGGAGAGTAAAGCATAAAAAAAGGAGTAACTTTGCCTACAATGCAACATGGTTTTGCCCAGATGCAGAGGTAAATTTAAAATATGGGGTCAGATTTATAGTTGGGATAGTGCATGTCCTAGATCAACTTTAAATTTCTGTGTAAAAATAAAGCTATCAGGTATTCGTGTGCTAGATGGAAAAACAGACAGTATTTAACTTATGTGCAAAATAATTAACTAATTTGCAACCTTTGCATCGTAACATGATTTTTTTCGGAGAACATTTACTCCTTTTTTTGCCTTACTTTCCTTAATGACTCAGGCCCATAGTATTTGAAGAGACTTGTTAACTGAAACAAATTAAGTAATAATGAAACATTTAAGATTAGGTTTTTGATTGAAAAGGAAGCCTATTTTCTATGACATCATATTTCCTCTGTACAAGTTTACTGAAGAACAGGGTAGGGAGTCACATGGAGCAAAGGTGTAATAATAGAATGGTGTGGTGGCTACAGGGGGACCGGAGTTAAGAGGAGTCTGGCAATGCTGTGGTACCCATGCCTTCGAGGCGGCGGCTCCCACAGAGTCTACTTCTCTGCTCTCAATGAGCCACCCACGCATCCTCAGAAGAGGCCATCGGGGGGGCGGCTCGGGATGTGGAACTTGGCCCCTAATCATATTTTGTTATGGGGCAGAGCGATGCACTGTTCCACCCCTGTATTGAGCCTAAACTGGCTAAATAAAGGGTACAATAACCTACAAAGCAAAGATTCATACAATTTCAAATCAAGTTTTGTCAGGGTATGAGCACTTCTACGCGCATATTTTAATTGTTGCAAATTTTAGTACTGGCTAACCATGCCATCTACATGCATTAACCCTTTAAGAGCAGTTTCTATTGAACTTACTATATTTGCACAAGTAATATTTATTTATTTATTTGTGACTGAGTAACTGAAAGCAGCGTATTCAATAAAGACTAATACAGAATTAACTTCAGCCTAGCAGGTTTCCAGAACAGTTTCTTGCTTGACTTTCTGGCTGATTCCATTTTTTTTAAAAAACAAAAACAAAAAACTTTAGGTTTATTAATATTACATTCAAATCAAGATTGATCCTCAGAAAAGGGACAGCTCAGGGCATTCAAAACCATAGCAGTAACCTTCTGCTAGTATGTCAATTACAAGGAGGTCTCTAATGTCCTGCCCATTAGTCCATCACATGCGGCAATAATGTTGGATTCTTCAAGTGAATTATCTCCAAAGAGACTTTCATTTTCAAGGGTGAGCATCTGGGTTCTTCATTACAGTCACAGTAAGAACACTTGAGATGCTCCTTGCAGAGTGCATAAGCGTGTCCAAAAACAAAAGGGAACGAGCAGATGTTTTGTAGGACATAAAAGAGAACTGGGCCAATTGTGCCTGAAGCAACCTATACTGGCAATATTGTACTAAGTGTGTTCAGAGACAAGAAGCTACAGTGAGAATCAAAGGAAAAAACTTCCATTCATCATGCTATGGCTGGCAGAACATCTAGCCTACCATTGTGTTAAACTTATTTATTGAAGCAGTTCTGATCTTTTCTCTATGCGGGTGGCAAGACTAATTCATTTCCCATCCACTGAGGTCCTCAAGGGACCACCATGTGCAATACTGCAACTTAATTCTGAAGTTTTGTTGTTGCAGTACATGCAATAGTATGAACCAAATGTGTCCTGCACTGCTACTTTATTTTGAGGGATTTACTCATTTTTTTGAGATTCGCAATACTTATATGTTTGGTGAATATGGAGGTAGACTACAACCCATAATATTGCTAATTTATAATTCTGTCACTTGTGTGCTTAGCGTTACAAGAACATCTAATACCCAAACTTCATTCCCTGCATCATCTGTGCCCCACAGCAAAAAATAGCATGGGCTGTACAATCCCTAGTAGTGGGGCTTTGTGGCAAACTTTTATTTTTTGTTTTTTACACTTTTCATATGGCAGGTCTGCTCTGGTGTTGAAAAGGTGCAGGGTGGATTCAAGCATGGATTGAAAAGTTTGCTAATAAATATGGCATCTTCTTTGCACTGCTGTGTCCCAGTTTTCATAAATATCCCCAATGTGGTTATAGAAGAATTCCACCAAAAACTAAAAAAAAATTGTGAGTTCACTAAGATAAAATAAAATACTAAGTTCAACTTTAGTGCAACGCTCACTCTGATAAAGCCAATTCCACAAAGGTTACAAAAAGACAGAGCTGAGCTCTTCTCAACTATTACTTATTGGTTGATTTAAACAGGTTGTCGATGACCTTCCTCTATGAACATCCCATTCATGTGAAAGAGAATCTCACAGAGGAGTGGCATCAACAACGCTGTATTATAAAGGCCCATATTATCGTGCAGAAGAGATGAGTACAATGCTAGATCACTGAAGTCTTTTGGAAACCTAAGAATAAGGCTAACACCACATATAAGTTGATCTTGGTATTCTGTCTTAAATTAGTTTATGGGTATGTTTGTATTATGAACAAAGTACTAAAATTCTTTACTCATCATGAAATGTTTACAGAATCATGTCTGATTCTATCATACAAGATAGAGCAAATCACTACAACCAAGAAATCTGTTGTACAAAAAAAAAAATCAAAAGTAAGCAATACATTCATACAAATATATTGCAACACTATTCAGAAAAATAAAATAAATCAGTCAAATGGAAGCCATCCATAAAACCTTAAAGCACCTTGCTAGTCCTAAAACTGGTTAGTCCTATAGACAGAGACAAGGGGCTCACCAGACTGACATGGCCACATCTTGTGTACAGCAAAACAAGTCACAAAACATTTCGTTAAATGTTAGTTCTGAGAATTTGCTAATTGTTCTGTTTTCAAATGGGAATAAAACCTTTTGGTCTTACTAATCACACATACAAATTTTGCACATTATTTAGCAATTGCCATTTCTTCATACATAATTCTCCCAATGTTACACTTTAGGAAATATCTATTTTCGGTATGGACCTCTACACATTAACGTTGCATAAACCTGTAATGCTATATACCATAAACATATAAGAACTGTTTTATAATGCTTTTACTGTATACATAATAAAGCCAAAAGGCGTGTTATACAGAGTCTTAAATTACGTTAGTCTCCTGTCAACATACAGACAAAAGGCTGAGGCACCTAACAGGGGAACATTTCAGAAACATGAACTAGCCTATAAGGCTAAAAGTAGCAATTAATGTGTGCAAGTCTGAATGTGCAAATCTACATATTTCATGGGAGCCAGTTAATGAATCGGCACCCTTAGAAACATTTTATATAGCACCTAAATATATTCAAGTATTTAATTTAGAATATTCATAAAACGGTCAGGCCACTCCAAAACATTTACAAATGATGCCGTCTGATAATAAAGAAAAATTACTAAATAATATAGAACATAAATCAAAAGTTTAGAAATAAAAGCATAAAAGCGGAAAACTGTATACTACTCTGCAGGCTTTCTGTGACAAGTGCCAAATTCACAAAGGATCAGACATGTTCTTGTAGCTACTACAGGAAAATATTGGATGAAAGTGATTTAGAATTAGAGAATTAGCCTTTGTCAATATGGTTTTAGTTCTGTCATAGAATTTTAAGTGCAACAATCTTAAAAAATTAGATTATAGCTAAACAACGTCTATATCAATTTTATATGGATAAGCAGTATCCTGTCCTGCATATGAATTTTCAGTGTTTTAACACTAGATGTTCTACAGACACATGAAATGCACAAAAGTTACAATAAACTGTAAGCTCTCCTGAATAGGGTTCTCCTCAGTAGTGTTTCATCTTCTACACTTAACGTAATTTAGTATTTTATTTATATTCCTTTTCCTACTGTAAAGCCCTATGCACCTTTGTGGTGGCCAATGAAATACAAATATAAACACATACACAGGCACATTATATATATTTGTATATAAATAGCAAGTCTTTATGTAGCATTTAAATCTACATACAGAAGCTAATATTGGAATGGCATTCACCAACAACCAATTAGAATAAATCTGCACTGCACAACTGATATGCAGATGTAATGAACCATTTGGGATTTTTGGCAATATTATGAAGCAAGATGATACCTGCTCAAATTTCATTAGCAACTCCTGTAAGCTGAAGTTCATGCCAATCATTGTCAGATACATCCCTCGTGGACTACATCTTCCTGGTAATGTTCCTTCAGCCAGTCTCCAAAGTCTTCAGTACAAAGCCTTTTTTTTGCAATCAAAACGTCAGATCCATGGACATGGTGGCTTTGTACTGTACTCCAGTCTTCATGTCATAACATAAGCCTTCTCCATTCCACCAAGCACATCCTTGGATTGAACGGCTCTGCGTATGTAAGCCAGGCCATGACGGCTTTCTTAGCCAGTCTCCATTATGTTGCTCTTATCCACTTTCTAAGACTTTCTCCTTTATTGCTCACCTCGATAATGACCTGCAGGCCTCCCGACTTTTGTCTCCACGGCCCCAAGCTCAAGGATTGGTCTCAATTACACAAATGCAAAAAAACAAATCTAAGTCCTGGATAAGGGCTTTGGGACTTTCGTAAGTACAAAAAATTGCATTAAGAACAAAACAAAGCATTCCACAAGTCCAGTTAAAAAGTGGTAACAAAAATATGCACATAGAGTGCATCAGTTAACTACATACAAATATTGTATTTGACCTATGTTGCCATAGTAATGACAATGCCAATTGCAGCCTCTCATCTTGTCTGCAAGGATGCTGAACTCCAAGTGGATTACAGCTCGCTATGAAGTGCTCAGGACTCCTTTTTCCAAATGTTACAACTTCATCTGTGAAGCTGTTCCAGATTACGTTAACATTCCCAGTCCTGACTGTATGAAAAGTAACCTTACTATTGCCAGCAGTTGTTTATTTTCTTTTTTTCTTTTCATTCAACATTCTCCCATTTCAACAACCCCCTTTAGCTAGTCCACAATTTAAAAACACTCCCACTTCCTGAGGCCTCAGTCTCTGCTTAACTTCTGTGCCTCAGGAGAAAAACGTAGTAGAAAGCTAAAATTGCATGCCCATACTCCCCTCCCTCCTGTCTCCCCTTAAAATGAAAACAGCACAGGGCATGGAGGAGAAAGGCTCCACTTTCAGGCTGCGTTTAACCCCTGTGCAGTCACAGATGTCAGTTATACTCTAGTCTTCCCTGGGAAACAAAGTACCAAGTGGACAGATTAATTCTCTAATTGGCAGGTGGGTCAGCAATGCAGAAGAATGTGAAATAGTTCAGTAAGGTTTAAAAAGTGCTAAATATAAAATCATTATATACAATGTACCTTCAGAATCACATCCATTTGATTTCTAAGTATAACACAACATTTGGTTAATTGTCATTATGTAAGCAACACCCAGTCCTTAATTTCAATGCAAACATGTTGATCTAGTTGTCTATATCATTATCATCATCATTTATTTATATAGTGCCAGCAAATTCCATATCGCTTTACAATTGGGAACAAACATTAATAAAACAATACTGGGTAATACATACAGACAGAGGTAAGAGAACCCTGCTCGCAAGCTTACAATCTATGGTTATCATGTCAGTAATTGCATGATATGGCACTATTCGTTATAGAATACATAAGCAGGACAAGACTTTGTACTAATGTTTCACTGGCAACATAAGTAGGTAGTTACATCACCTCCGCTAACTGTGGGTGGTCAGGTAAAGTAACGTGATGAACCTCACACCAACTGACTTCAAATGTAACTGCACTGACATCTATGGCAAGCAACATATAGCAGATGAGCTGCTGTGCACAAACAACTCACTTGTAACATCTTCTTCTCCTTCACTAAATCTTATTGTGAAGGTAATCTCCTTCACCCCCACTAAGGATCTGTAGTGCACAATGCGTATTTTCCCAGAGTTTATTATTCCAATACACACAAATTAACATATGAGTGCACATAATACTATAACTGTTTTACTTCATCTGGCACCCAAAAACAAACATATAGGTCACATGGACGTCCCAGCTTTTTATTTCACAATCAGAACACATTATAACAATATAAATGTCATACTACAGACCATTTAGTCATGTTGGTAGTACTAATCAAGCATTGCTACAGTCCTTATAAAGCAGTTGCATCTGTTTGCAGATAAAGCAGAAACCAATTTATATATGAAATAATATAATAGATACTGATATTTGAAGTCACTGAGAAGTTATATTAACAGATGAAAAGGATGACGCTGTAGTCCGGATGCTTTTATACCATTTACAGAAATCTGAGGTGACTTCTAATATCCGTAATAAGTTATTGCATTGGGATGCATTATTCCTAATAATATTAAAGTTTTCCAAATGAACACAGAAATGATGACATCGGAACTCACCAATTATAAATAATGGCAATAAAACACACATATTATTTGCACATTATACATATATTAGCACTAGTCTATTTACTATTGTGCCGCGGTGTCACTCATTATGCATTGGTGCAACTGCAGCGATACATAGAGTAGTAAAGCTGCTATTCACTATGCTGAGGGTTCTCAGCGAGCCCCGGTGTAGAGTTTCTCCTACACATAGGGGGGAATTTGGCCGCACAGTATTACCGTTACTAATGTAATAGTGTTCATTATTACCGTTACTACGGTAATCTCAATGCTGATTTTCCTCACAGCTCTGTGATCCGAGAGCAAAAATTTGCGTTAAAATTACCATAGTAACAAACTGAATTCCCCCATAATGTTTTAGATTTTTACTGACCGCCTAACTCTGCTGATGAATCTAATCTAAATTTGACCCGGCGGGGGATCATACGAACTTAATAAATTACTAACATTGCAATCCCCATAAGGTTCTATGGGGACTGCAACAACCCACGGGAAGTAGGTTACTGCAAAATAAATCTCTGCGTTAACACCTCGTGAATTGTGCAATGCCCATTCTCCAGGCTGATCGCAGTTTTGTAAATAGACCCCTAGTTGTGTATTATAATAATAATTTATACCTATCACACAAACTGTACATGAGGAGGATGGTGCATTTTCTCTGGCAATGTTCAATCCTATACTTCAGCTAAACATCTGTGCATCCAAACTGGCATCTAGCACATGAATCAGTCATTAAGATTTCCATATTTTTTTTTATTAAGTTTACAATTGTACAAAGAAATACAGTTTTTAATCAAGCTGATATCTGGTCATTACTTGGCTGGAATAAAAAAAGTGATCTATTCCTGCATATGGAGCTTTTCTATTTCACATTCATCTTACTCTCTCAGTGCACAAAGCATTCTGATCTCACACACAACATAAGCATTTCCTTATTGACAAAGACAACAGCAACCCACTCCAGCACTCCACATATGATGTATTGATATAACCATTATGTCTCTGCATAAATAAGAGGTAGCTACAGAAAAAATTGAAGCAAAAAGAAAAAAATCACAATAGTGCAACAGCCCAGTGCTGCAGAGGAGGCCTTACTGTAATACATTTTACTTTCACTAAATGTAGAGAATAAGCAGCCATAAAAATCACATTTCTTCCTGCCTCCACATACAGCAACCTGAACTCTCATTACATAACAAAGCCCTTCTGGCAATGACACAATTTGTTCCTCATGGAGAATAATTGCGATGTCTGAATATATCCGTTGAGGTAAATCTTTTAACAAGAAACAGGCTGTGCTATGTACACTGACCATTAATTTATATAGTTCACAGAGGGAAGTGTCAAAAAGAAATATTCTGAATTCCACAACTGCTGTGTATATTTTTAGTTCCTCCTTTCTGCACTTGAGATGGAGAAAAATACTTGATGCTGAGTTGTATGTACGCAGTTTCTGTAGTGTAAAATCCGCAAATTCGTACTGCACATGCCCACAAAACAAGCAGCACACAAAGGTGCAGAATTGCTTGTATCTAACATTTGTGCCTGTTTTCATCTGGAGAGTCAGGACTGGGGAGGGAAGGGACAGTCTCTTGTATGCCAAGTACAGTAAGGACGTTTTGTGTAATTGCAAACAAATGCAGACCTGCACAGAGACGCATATATGTCTGTCCGTAGCTGTACCAATTGCGGGTGTCCGAGGGCAGGAGCATAAACACGCTGATGATGATGATGCCAGTATCCTGCACTAGCTAGCCTGACTGGCATATTGCAAATTCACCTCTAAAGCTGATAGAAGCGGAGTGAGCCAAAGATTCCAGCCATAACCTTTTGAAGAGGGTGTATCCTAGTTTAACAATCACATTGTCACAATAGAACCATACAGTATTTGTTTGCTACATGCAAAAATTAGACAGTATTTTGCCTCTATGCAAAAAACTTGCACTTGCATAAGCACATGGTTCTCTTGGTACAAAATTGCACCTACTTGCTGGAACTTCTCCTAACTCAAACCAGACCCATTATAATTAGACTATATAGTAAAAAAAATGGGTCCATGAAACATTAAGATTTTAGTGCAGAATGCTATTGTTTTTTCCCTATTAAGGTTATTTGATTATTCATAACTTTTGAGAAATAAACTTTCCTTATTACCCCTAAATACCACTTATATAATATTAATAACCCTAAAAGTTTCACAACATCCCCATAGACAGATACTGTAAAATCCACATCCTTTTGTGGGAAGGAAAATGCTATATATCCCAATTACTTGTAAAAGAGGAAATGGTCCCTAAATGTGCCTTCTCTGCCCCTGGATCTCATTTAAATAATCACATGTGAATAGCTATGACATACTATAGTACATTTAGAATTACACATCATGTGCTGCCCATCTGTTTTAGGATATTCATGACAGCAGCATGATGAAATACCACAGTCACAAAGTACATATTGGCACAAATTAAAAATCAATGCAATAGATAAAGGGAAATGAGCTAGACCAGTACAGACAAGTGATTACAGATTGTCAATAGAAGCTTTCTCTGTGATTTGTAGGAGCCTGGAAGCTAAAGGTAAGTGTTACACCACAGTATTCAGCCATGTCTAAATCTCCAGTATCCTCTTGTTAATACAAAGAATCCCTTCACTCCTTGAACCATCAGAAAGATGGATATTCTTGAACTTGCTTAAGGGGCCTAATCAATGGTATAGACAGTTTGTGCAATTAATGCACGACTGACTGTTTCCCAAGTAATAGCTTGATGATGGTATGCAAACAAAAGGATTGCATCTTGCTTCAGGGCAGTATAAACACACTTCATATGAGATTTGGGTGGTTTCTCCTTTCTCTATGTGTCTCTCATGGTGCTCTATGTTATACAACTCTCACCATTTGCTAACATGGGACGAGGCTTCTAATATGTGTGGCCTACGAGCAAATATACCAAGAAAGGAACCTCTCTAATTGAATATAAACAATTTTCTGATACTTAAAATTTATCATGATACAGAGAAATTCTTAAGCTGGGCAGTATTGTAATAACCCATACCTGCATTGATTTGTAATGCTGAAAAATATTTATTCATAAAATCAAATATGTTTAGCTGTCAAAGATATGTATGAGATCCCATCAGTCCGGAATGAGATCCCATCGGTCCGGATAATACCATGAACCAAAAAACACACAAGTACTTTTGAATTTCCTTGTCTACAAGAAGCAATTCCACTGCTTATGTCAGCATGTTTTGTAGAAGTACAAAGTACCCAAAGCACTTGATCTGATTGTGCTTCAATTTAAAATTTAACCCAATTTATCTGGAGTTGCTTCTCTGTCCTGGCACATACTTCACATTACTTTATACTGTTGTCTTTAATTAGCAATGATGTATTTTCTCATACAACTCCCGAGATCCATCTAATCTCTACTGTTTTACTCTGCATACATGGCCGGTGCTGGGTTGTTTCGTGCACCGCCTGCCTGGCGAGCAGCTATGTGCCATCCACCGTGCATGCTCAGAAAGCAGAGCAGAAGAGTGAACCGCTGATGCCACAAAAAAACATTTCCGGCACATGTCAGTTGCCCATGCCCGCCTAATGGGCCAAAAATAGAACAATCTAATCCCTATTTTTACAGCTATCAACGATGCTTTCACCATACCATTGAACATAGTGCAAAAAACCCAATAACAAATGCATGGCTAAACACCAGGGTGTACAGATGCAGAACTAGCGAGTTGTAGGCCCAGGTGCAAAAATTTAGTTTGGTCCTTTTTGTAAATGGATGCCAGCGGCAGCAGCGGGTGCCATTATCAGCATGGGCACCAGTGGCATGCACTGGTAGTTTCACCTCAGAGTGTGTATGTTACCCTTATATCTGTAAAATGACAAACATAGATGAAAAGAAAGAGATACACTATATGGACCAAAGTATTTAGCCACACCTGTTAATTATTGAATTGAGGTGTTTCAATCAGACCCTTTGCAGGAGGTGTATAAAATCAAGCACCTAGCCATGCAGTCTACATTTTCAAACATTTATGATACAAAATGGGTCACTCAAAAGAGCTCAGTGACTTCAAGCGTGGTACTGTAATATGATGCCACCTTTCCAATAAGACGGTTTGTGAAATTTCATCCCTGCTTGATATTCCATGGTCAACTGCAAGTGACATTATTCAAAAGTGAAAGCGTTTAGGAACAACAGCAACTCAGCCATGAATCGATTGGCCACAGAGTGGGGTCAACGACTGCTAAGGCGATTGTTGCGTAAAAGTCGCCAATACTCTGCTGATTCCAAAGCTGAAGAGTTCCGAACTGTCACTGGCATTAATGTAAGCACAAAAACTGAGCAGTAGGAGCTTAATGGAATGGGTTTCCATTGCCGAGCAGCTGCATGCAAGCATCACATCACCAAGACCAATGCCAAGCGTTGGATGGAGTGGTATAAAGCACACAGACACTGGACTGTGGTGCACTAGAAACGTGTTCTATGGAGTAATGAATCACGCTTCTCTATTTGGCAGTCAGATGGGCAAGTCTGGGTTTGGCGGATGCTGGGAGAAAGCTACCTGTCTGACTGCATTATGCCAACTATAAAGTTTGGTGGAGGAAGAATAATGGTATGTGGCTGTTTTTTAGGGTTTGGGCTAGGCTCCTTATCTCCAGTGAAGGGCAATCTTAATGCTTTAGCATACCAAGTAGTTTTGGACAATGCTATGCTCCCAACTTTGTGGCAACAGTTTTGGGAAGGCCTTTTCTATTACACCATGACTGTGCTCGAGTACACAAAGCAAGGACTACAAAGACATGGTATGAGGAGTTCGGTGTGGAAGAATTTGACTGGCCCGCACAGAGCCCTGATTTCCACCCCATCATACACCTTTGGGATGAACTGGAACGGAGGTTGCAAGTCAGACCTTCTTGTAGAAAGCCTTAGAAGAATAGTGGAAGCTGTTAACGCTGCAACAGGGGGACCAACTTCATATTAAAGTATATGTATTTGAATACAATGTCATTACGGTCACTGTTGGTGTAATGGTCAAGTGTCTAAATACTTTTATCCATATAGTGTATGACTGTGGAGAGAAATCACAAAATGTGTATATGGTATGGTACATGTATCAAGCACACTTGGAGGAGAAAATTAATGGTTTCTCATTTCAGGAAAGATTGAAGGGATTATAGTGTTAGCTCTGTTCTCTTGTGAGAACAGGCATAAACTAACCAGATAGATTATAAAGGAGGTAAATGAAACACTGTATAAAGAGAAAATCAATATACAGTATAAAAGTGGTTTATGAACATGCTGAAACTGCAGTGCATTATTGTACAATGTCTCTTTATATTTTCTATTCCAGCCAAGAATATTTCTCATGTCTGTTTCTTGCTTTGAAAATATTTTTTTTTATAAATGACTGGAAGCAGCAATATATTTGTATTTATTAGACAGCAACATTAGCCACTTAGTGGTATATTTCTAAACAACTATGTATGCTGTGACAGACATCTAAATTCAGCGCAGAATTATAGCATGGCCATAAATCAATGGCAAGGAGGAAATATATTAATGATATTTTACTTGCTTTCTCTGTGTAAGAGTCATCTTGAAATCATCTTGAGCTGATCTAAGTTTAGGTATATTGGGCTGGTTCGCACTACAGTAGGGGGAAAACTAAGAGTATGGGATCACCCTGCTCTAGTGAAAATTAGCCCCAGGGTGGTCAGCGCAGGGTTGGTGTCTATGGACAGGACCTGATTAAGGGTTCAGGGCTCCCTAAGATAATACTCTTGTAGCACTTCCTCGCCTTCCACACCAGGCTATACGTGGTGGTTAAAAACAAACTAGTGATTAATTTAAAACGTGGCTTCCTTCACCTCCCCCCACCCCACCAATGAATATTTTTCAAAACTTATCTCCACTTGGCTTTTTAAAAGGGTCACTGCAATCTTTGTAATTTATTTTAATTTCATTAATAATAACAGCTGTGTAGCAGAATGGAGGCATGAACGAGCGCTACTGGGAGTGAAAATATGAAGGTGGCGGGGCCTGTCCCCATTCTTGTCTCTTCTACTCATTTACCCTCAAGAGCGCCTGCCCAAAGATGACATTGTCTTTAGTTTTTACCGTGGGAATACGTGAAGATTAAAATCTTACTACATCTTTCTTTCACGTTTTTTTTTTTTTTTTTACTTTGGATAACTATTCTGTTATATTTTCTCTTTAAAAGTTTTTATAAAATTTTGCAAAAGTTTTTAAGGGGTACAGAAATAAAAAAGGAGGGGGGAATGGGGAGGAGGGAAGGACAATAAACAAATGGGTAAAAGGGGAGGGGGGGGGTACATAGTGGGTAAGGAACACAACAATATATCGGCACCTTTTAACCAAAGAAGATACATCGAAAACCCTTTCAATGCGTTATATTGGGCACATGAATGTACTGGGTGGCCCAACCTAATGTCATCCAAGTAACCAAAGGCATATACTATACACAGCTTTAATTCCTGAGCTCTCCAGATCCGTCATACTCTATATATTTAAGGCCTTAGCTCTTGTACCTTGCTGTGGATCCCGTTTCGGTGCCCCCTCACCACCTGTCATATATACATGCCACGCTCGCCATTTAACCAAAGGGGAAGCAGTCGCTGTGGAATAAGGCACTCCAAGTGTTTCCATTTCAAAACTGAAATTGGTTTTAGAAATAACTTTTGCCATTGGAGGAGGAAGGGGCTGTTTCCACGCCTGGGCTATCGCCGCTCTAGCGGCTATGAAGATCTGACCCATCACATATCTATCCCACTTCGGGATTGAAGCTGGATAATGGTGTAATAGAACCAATTCAGGGGTCAAATGAACCGGGCAAGACCAGAACACATGGAGTATGTCTCCCTTCTCCGAGCAGTTACGCCAGCAAGATGGAGGGGTGGATGGCCATATTTTGTGTAGTTTTTCTGGGGTGGCATATAATCTGTTTACAAGTTTTACTAACATTTCTGTGTGGTTAAGGCATTTGGTCATTTTGAATGAGTTCAGAAAAATACGCTCCCAGTCTTTCTCCGAGAGATCCAATCTGAGATCTGCCTCCCACTGAAGCTGAACTTTGGACTTGGGAGGATCCGCCTGCGCCTGCAAAATATTATACCAACTCGTTATGCCTGCTTTGTTATTCCCCTTAGTCAATTTAGAGTAGTATAGTACTATGGGCGGGCCGATTAGTCTGTTCTTAAGTGGCTGGGTTGCAAGCCAGTGCCTGATCTGCAAGAACTTGTAGAAGTCCCCACTAGGCAAGTGGTAAAGATCACATAGGTGAGTAAATGATGAGAGTCTACCTTCTTCAAATAAGTGGCCCAGTGTCTTAATACCTCTAGCTGTCCACCCTGTCAGATTTAAGTCAGGGATCTGTTTAGCCACCGCTTGAATCTACACGATAGCTGTTGGGCGTACCACCCCCTCCGTATCTCTGCATAGTCGGTCCCATGTTACTAAAGCATCTCTAGTAGTGGCAGGCAAATTATTAGCCGGGGGCCTCCATTCTTTGGGCACCCATAGGAGATCTACTAGTGGAAAGTCAGGGTTGCGGGCGCGCTCCAGGTCCACCCAAGGTTTCTCGTCCTGTGGCAGGTACCAGTCTTTCACCTGGGACAACAGACAAGCTTCTTGGTAATTTCTCAAGTTTTAAAGGGCTAGACCCCCCTGGGGTTTCCACCGAGTCATGCGTTGCATTGCCATATTTCTGTTATATTTTAAAATAAATTTCAGTTTATACCTCAAAAATTCTGCTCCTGCCCCCCACCCCCCAAAAAATAGCCTCACCTGAGGACATGTCTATGTGGTTTGTGGGGGCACACATTCTGGCACTGCAGTCACCTAGCCTGGGCACCATGGCCTGTGGGTTCCCATAAGATTCTGCGCACTGAGTTAGCCAGAGCCAGTCACTAGTGGCATATGGGACATTCTGTAACACATTATACCTTATTCCTAAGAATTTTCAAAGCAGGTATAAAAACAGCCATCCAGAGCCTAGCATCATAGTAATCCATTATTGCTTTGTGATAGCTATTGATTCAGTAGCCAGCCAAAAGCACTGAAACTTGCTGTTTGTACTGTCTAAAGGCATGCACACATGTAGATGACATAATGTGGTGCACAGTTCCACATGTAGTTTCAATTTTTACTTTCTACTGTTTGACAAATGTACTGTTTATCCCCCATAAAGAACCAAAGCCCATATATAATGCCCCAGATATATGTCATGTCTCCTATATGTGTATACGTGTGACACAGCAAATCAGATCCCCCAGACATCGACACAGGACGCACACCAGGTGTGCCCCGTAACAGTGTCAGTTCCAGAGAGCAGTGGTGGAAGACCAAGGCATCTTAACAGCCTCCTACACACTGTCGGCCAAAGAATGGAGGATTAAAATGATGGTGTTTAGTTGAAGAGAATAAATCCTTTAGCCAGGGCACCGGGGACACTTTCATTGCTGTAGAAACATACTGTATACTTTTTGAAACACACTAGATTTGCTATGAATCTCTTACTATTATAGCTCTTTATTGGATGTTTTCTGTTTATCTTTGTAAGTTACTTCTAATTATCATTTTACATGATTTTGTTGCCTCCAACCCCTACTGGACGGTTCTGGCAGAATCACTGACGTTATGGCATGATTGTAGTTCCGTTTGTCTTTTTGTTGTTTACATATTCTGCCTTTATCAGATTTTATACCCCCCTCGATTTCACGATAAGTTCCCAGGACTATGTTTAACTTCAATCCAACTGAGCAGAATGCATCTTTCCTCAGTGGATGCATCTCTTTAGAAGAAACAATGTCAGTTAATCGGAGTTAGCCCCTCTTCTTCCACATGATGACGCCTTTAACTGGTTGCTCATAATCTTAAGGGGCTGAATCCACACAAAAAAGAAGAGTGGCCTTTCAGCACTAAATCAGACATAGGGTCCAGGTTATCCTATAAAAGGAGACTAATTTTTAGTTCGGGAATGCTCCTAGATTAGATGCTTAGATGCATGCTCCCAGATTAGATGATTTCCTTCATGTTTATTTTGCCATATATCATGTTTATATGTCCATACACGTTAGGAGGCTATGATTTGTTTCCATTGGGGTGTTGCCGTCCGGTTTAGTGGTGAATATGTGATCTCACAATGTGGTCGGAGTCAATAGCACTAGTCATCATCACCATTTATTTATATAGCGCCACTAATTCCGCAGCGCTGTACAGAGAACTCATTCACATCAGTCCCTGCCCCATTGGAGCTTACAGTCTAATTTCCCTAACACACACACTGAGAGAGACAGACAGACTATGGTCAATTTGATAGCAGCAAATTAACCTACCAGTATGTTTTTGGAATGTGGGAGGAAACCAGAGCACCCGGAGGAAACCCACAAAAACACTTGGACAACATACAAACTTCACACAGATAAAGCCATGGTCGGGAATTGAGCTCATGACCCCAGCGCTGTGAGGCAGAAGTGCTAGCCACTACGCCACTGTGCTGATGGTGTTTCTTTTTTTAGTAAGTCTTTGCTAAGATTTACGTAATGTCATTTTACCCTGTCACTGTACCTTGCCATTTTGCTAAATACAATATTGTGTAAAAGCAAAAAAGATCGCTTTCACCTTAAGAGTAGTCAATAATCATTATTCTACTAGAAAGTAAAAGTAGAATGAATTAACAAGTGTACATGTTTAAAATTGCTACTGCATAGAGCACTCTAAGGTTAACAGTTATATCTTTAGTTGTATCTTTAAGCAAATTTGAATGACACTAAAGAGTAGACTATAAAGGACAAACAAACTATAATCTTCATCACCTATTAATTACCCCAAATGTCATTTAAAAGAAAAAAATACAGAAATTGAAGTCTAAAGAGATAAATTCAACTTTAGCATACATTTTTGCCTCAATGTAAAGAGACCAGAAAGAGAACATTAATATTCATTAGCTGGAAGTAGTATTTGGCTCAAAGTGAAGTGCTTAGTGGTGACAGCTGACTGTGGATTATATTAACTCAATGAGTTGGAATATCTTCATTAAGATGTTAAACTATGTGAAACACTGTCTTCTACACCAATTAACTGACGTACATAAAATGGGAGGGGTCAATGAAACATGTCTTCTGCTTTACAGCCAATCTGCATCTGACCTCAAATTTTGAGTTTAATGATCTTTGATACTCCTGTTGTACTGTGGTCAAGTTTTCTGCTAACAAAGAGGCATTTACTGAATTGGAATACAATGGAATATAGAAAGAGAAAGTTCAATAGACGGAGATTTCTGGCTAAAACCAATCCTGCATTCATTCATGTCACGAGTATGAGCCTCAGCAAGATATTCTCAATCACGAATGAGACTCTGACTCTGACTCCTGGGTAATGAGTTACATAACGTTTCATTACAAGCATCAAATAAGGGTATGATAAATGCAGGACACTACGATTGATTTTCTCGTGCCATACCTTGGTAGAAGCAGCAACAGCAGTCATTTTATGAACAAAAACAAAAGATTATTTTATTTTACCAAACAAACAAATGACATAGCCTATGAATTAGGAGAGAAAGAGAGTTTTGACCTAAGAAGCACTCCAGGTGTGAAGTAAATAAACATTTAATACTAATATTTTAATGGTATGCGTTAAAAAGGTGTATGTCAGTATACAACTGATTAAAAAAGCGAAGTATTTAAAAGTAATAGTGTTGAAAAAAATAGAATTAAAAATAATGTAACCCTGTGGTGGAGCCAATCTTAAAAGTACTGATAATGGGGGAAGATCTGCCAAATAGAAATTCCTTCCACATGTATATACACAATAGATAAGGTGAGAAATAGCCAAGGAGAATGATTATAAGATCCTATAGTATGGTAACTATGTTGCATTCACCAAAACCCTATTCCTGTTGTGTTCATGTAGACTCTAGATGGCAGTAGAACGTGAACTTCCTCCCTATGATCTTGACTCACTGGAGAATGTCCCTCTGTTATTAATAAATCAGAATCCTAACCATAGTCAGAAGCTGAATCGCTGGATATTCCCAGATAGACAAAACATATATAACGTGGCTTTACTAATTCCCTAATGGCATAACTTCAGGGAGACCACTCTTATGTGCGGTTTATATTGTTACCTTACCAATAAACTGTACAGTGTAGTAACAAAGCGCCTTATTTTATGTTATAATAGTGCGCTTATAACCAAAAGAATTTATAACCAAAGGGATTCACCCTAATAGGAGACAGTGTAATACAGTGAAACCACTCATTCATACATCCTATATTACTGCCATGCCACAAGGCTGCACAGTGCAGCGACAAGGTACATTATTCAGTGTTGTTAATGTGGGTTTATAGGCAAAGGGATTCCCCTGGTAATAGGTTATAAAGTATAGTAATAGGTCGTTGTACTTAAATTTGGTATACACTTGTAGAGAGAAAGATATCTACTCTAAAGGTCAGTTATTCCTTACAACGATGAAGCGCCGTAATTGTGGTTACTATGCGCCTGTGAGCAAAAGGATTTACTTTAAAGGTAAGTATTACGGCTCAGCGGCGAGACACCGCACTGAGAATTATGTTATTTATTTTATTTCATAGACAGAGAGATTCCCCCTAGTAGTGAGTAGTTAGATAGAGAGGCACAGCGCCGCGATTGGCTCCGCCCACTTCCGGGTTTGACGTCACCTATTGTGGCCCGGCGTCACAATAGGTGACGTCAAACCCGGAAGTGGGCGGAGCCAATCGCGGCGCTGTGCCTCTCTATCTAACTACTCACTACTAGGGGGAATCTCTCTGTCTATGAAATAAAATAAATAACATAATTCTCAGTGCGGTGTCTCGCCGCTGAGCCGTAATACTTACCTTTAAAGTAAATCCTTTTGCTCACAGGCGCATAGTAACTACAATTACGGCGCTTCATCGTTGTAAGGAATAACTGACCTTTAGAGTAGATATCTTTCTCTCTACAAGTGTATACCAAATTTAAGTACAACGACCTATTACTATACTTTATAACCTATTACCAGGGGAATCCCTTTGCCTATAAACCCACATTAACAACACTGAATAATGTACCTTGTCGCTGCACTGTGCAGCCTTGTGGCATGGCAGTAATATAGGATGTATGAATGAGTGGTTTCACTGTATTACACTGTCTCCTATTAGGGTGAATCCCTTTGGTTATAAATTCTTTTGGTTATAAGCGCACTATTATAACATAAAATAAGGCGCTTTGTTACTACACTGTACAGTTTATTGGTAAGGTAACAATATAAACCGCACATAAGAGTGGTCTCCCTGAAGTTATGCCATTAGGGAATTAGTAAAGCCACGTTATATATGTTTTGTCTATCTGGGAATATCCAGCGATTCAGCTTCTGACTATGGTTAGGATTCTGATTTATTAATAACAGAGGGACATTCTCCAGTGAGTCAAGATCATAGGGAGGAAGTTCACGTTCTACTGCCATCTAGAGTCTACATGAACACAACAGGAATAGGGTTTTGGTGAATGCAACATAGTTACCATACTATAGGATCTTATAATCATTCTCCTTGGCTATTTCTCACCTTATCTATTGTGTATATACATGTGGAAGGAATTTCTATTTGGCAGATCTTCCCCCATTATCAGTACTTTTAAGATTGGCTCCACCACAGGGTTACATTATTTTTAATTCTATTTTTTTCAACACTATTACTTTTAAATACTTCGCTTTTTTAATCAGTTGTATACTGACATACACCTTTTTAACGCATACCATTAAAATATTAGTATTAAATGTTTATTTACTTCACACCTGGAGTGCTTCTTAGGTCAAAACTCTCTTTCTCTCCTAATTCATATGCTATATATATGACCTTAGCACCCCCTCACTAAGTTGAGTTATCCAAGCAGTGAGGTTGGTTGTTGTCTAGTGCGGAGCGGTTTTTCCCTTTCCCCACTTTCCCAGCTTTTCCCTTCGGGAATAAATGACATAGCCTACAAGGCAACATTTTGATCCTTAAATGGATAGTTGTCACTCACCGGACCGTGAGTGCCTCTTCCCGGACATTTAGGAACCGTGGCCGTCCACCATCCTGAGGGTCTGCGCATGCGCAGCCCTTTTCTATACTTCAGTGTATACCCCTTTAACTTAATTGGCAGATCAGGCAACCTCCCTATATTAAGCACCTGTGGTCACTACCACGTTGCCTGATCTTGGAGTCTCATTCCTCATGAGTCTCTGAAGGTGTTCCTGTATTACTTGTGTATTCAGTGCTGCTGATTCCTGTGGTTTCCAAACCACTTCTACTACTGTGGTTCCATACCACTTCTACCATCAACTTTATCATCATGACTGTTTGCTGATTCCTATCCGCTGCCTCCGTGCACTACAGTCTTCTACACCACTTCAACGTTATTTTATATCAATGTGACTGTTTGCTCATTGCTATCCGTTGCCTCCGTGCACTCCAGCTTTTACCTCACTCACCTGCTTCTCATCAAGTCTGTTTGCTGATTTCTATCCGCTGCCTCTGTGCACTACAGTCTCCTGCTTGCAACTCGCCTGTGTTCAACATCGTGACTGCCAGCTGACTACTATCCGCTGCCTCTGTGCACTACAGTCTCCTGCTTGCAACTCGCCTGTGTTTAACATCGTGACTGCCAGCTGACTACTATCCGCTGCCTCTGTGCACTACAGTCTCCTGCTTGCAACTCGCCTGTGTTCAACATCGTGACTGCCAGCTGATTACTATCCGCTGCCTCCGTGCACTACACTCTCATCTCATCTTTGCTGTGACTTCCTCGAGACTGCCGCTTTTCATTACCATCTGCTACACTTCGTGATCTACAGCTCCGGCCCTGCGCTGCACTCCTGTTTCCCATCGCTGTTGGTTCCTGTGGTTGCTACTGGTTACCTCCGTGTGCCGCTGAGTCCTGCCGCTGTGGTCAGCGCTATCGTCCATCTCCTGCTGATCCACTCTCCACGCCTTCACGTGTTCCACTGGCCTCTACCCTCTTGTCAGCATTGGATTTGTATCTCTTCTACTACCCTCTGCTGGATCATCTCCATTCTCCTGGGTTTCCTATGAGTCCAGTTCCACGTGTTGCTGACTCCTGTGGATTCGTGTCCCTGTCGGTCTACTCACCTGTGCGCTGCACCTGCTAGACCGCTGCTTCTCCTATCCAGGGACTTCCTATCCAGTCGGCCTCCAGCCGCTCAGGTACCGCTGCAATCCCATCTGACTGCTACTGCTGAACCACGGTATGCATACTTCTCATTGACTGTGCTGTGTATTGCATATCTTGCTGGACTGTGTTTGGTTCTCTCTGGAGTCTGCTATCCGCTGAGTCTATTGCCATCATTGACTGTGTTATCATTGTGCTGGACTACTTCAAGAGACTTTCTAGATTGCAGACCTGATCAGTCATTTACATATATATATACCTATATTGTGCATATTACTGTGGATCGTGTATAAGGTGCCTGTGTATATCCTGTGTTGCAGTCTTCCCCCGTGCACCTCCTCACATATATATGCAGTGGTACAACTTGCTGATGTCAGACCACTGATCCCTGTTTCCGGTATCACCTGTTCCATTATCCTCTCACAGAGCAGTGGTACAACTTGCTACCGCAGACCACTGACTACCTGGATACCTCCACTTGGATTCCATTCCTTCACTCAGACAGCGGTACAACTTGCTACCCGCAGACCGCTGACTCTCATCACCTCCTTGTTTCTGTTGGACATTCCACCTCACTATAGCAGTGGTACAACTTGCTATCGCAGACCACTGACTACCTTCACGTGTCCTTGTCCATACAGTTCCTTGTGTATCATTACCTCATTATTACCAGTGTTGCTAGTCATAGACTTTCCTGAGCATCTCATCGGCCATCATTTCATGTTCCGTGATCACCCAGCTACCAGAGTACCCTATTACCATCTACATTGCTCTGGTAAGCCTACCATCTGGTGATCCCTGGGTAAAGACTCCTAGTGCCCGTGACAGTAAGATCAGGCCATGACAGACCCAGATGTGGAACCTACCGCCAAAGAGATGCTGCAACATCTGGTTAGCCGTGTGGAGCAACAGGATGCCCGCCAACAGCTGTTACTTCAGTGTTATCAGTCATTAACCTCCCAAGGTACATCTGGACAGACTGTGACAGCTACTACTGAAGCTCCTGTGCTTTCCTCCGTTTCCCCATTGCCATCCCAGGTGTCTATAGCTTCCACGCTTCACCTGCCTACTCCGTCAAAGTACGATGGAGACCCCAAAACTTGTAGGGGTTTCCTTAACCAATGTTCAGTCCATTTTGAGCTCCAACCTCAAAATTTTTCTACCCATCGTTCCAGAGTGGCCTATCTTATCTCTTTGTTTTCAGGACAAGCCCTGGCTTGGGCCTCCCCTCTGTGGGAGAGGAACGATCCAATATTACAAGATAGTGCCAAATTCATTTCTACATTCCGAAGTGTGTTCGATGAACCAGGTCGTGTGACCTCCGCTGCTTCCAGCATCCTCCGTCTGCGACAAGGATCTCATACTGTAGGCCAGTACGTCATTCAATTTAGGATCTTAGCCTCTGAACTTCAGTGGAACACTGAAGCCCTAGTTGCCGCCTTCTGGCAGGGGCTTTCCGATAAAATTAAAGATGCACTGACTACCCAAGAGCTTCCTTCGTCACTTGAAGATTTGATCTCTCTATGCCATCGTGTTGATATGAGATTTCGTGAAAGAGAGGCTGAGAAAACGACTTCTGCTAAAGCACCTTTTCGCTCTAACCCTCAATTTCGTCCAGTGTCACCCGCTGTGATTCCCATGGAGATTGGACGTTCCAAGTTATCTTCTGAGGAGAGGAAACGAAGAGTCAAGAATAGACTCTGTATCTATTGTGCTGATTCCACTCATGTCCTCAGCTCCTGCCCTAAGAGATCGGGAAATGCCAGGCCCTAACTAGTTCTGGAGAGGTGAAGTTAGGGTCCCTGGAGTCCTCTCCATCGTCTATGAAATCTAAAGTCTGCGCTTTTGATGTGACTATTTCCTTTGCTACCAAGACCTTTGAGTCACAGGCATTGATTGATTCCGGAGCAGCAGGAAATTTTATTTCCAAATCGTTAGTTAATCAATGGTCTCTACCAATGATTACCTTAAAAACTCCCATTACTGTGACGGCTATCGATGGATCACGTCTCATCAACGGTCTCATCACCCAGAGTACGTCTCCAGTAACCCTTCAGATTGGTGCTCTGCATCATGAAGAGATATTGTTTTTAATTCTTCCTGTTACGACAAGTCCGATTGTCCTAGGCCTTCCATGGCTTCAGTGTCATTCTCCCCAGATTGACTGGCGCACCCCTCAAGTCACGTCTTGGGGGCCTGAATGTCACCATCATTGCCTTTCCCAAGTCATTCCTCTCAAGGTACAGCAAGCTTCCATTTCAGCTATTTCACCGGGACTCCCTCCTCAATATGCTTCATTTACCGATGTTTTTGATAAAGCTCAGTCTGAACGTCTTCCTCCTCATCGTTCTTGGGATTGTCCGATTGATCTTCTTCCTGGCAAGACTCCTCCCAGAGGCCGGGTCTATCCACTCTCGTTACCTGAAACTCAAGCTACATCTGAATATATACGGGAGAACCTCCAGCGTGGGTTCATTCGACCTTCCACCTCGCCCGCTGGAGCTGGGTTCTTCTTTGTCAAAAAGAAGGATGGATCATTACGCCCTTGTATAGATTTTCGTGGACTCAATGCCATTACTATCAAGAACCGGTATCCCATTCCGTTGATCACTGAGCTATTTGACCGCATTAAGGGAGCCCGTATTTTTACTAAGTTGGATCTTCGTGGTGCTTACAATTTAATCAGAATCCGTTCCGGTGACGAATGGAAGACGGCGTTTAACACCAGAGACGGGCATTACGAATATCTGGTAATGCCTTTCGGGCTATGTAATGCCCCCGCTGTTTTTCAGGGCTTCATCAATGAGATTTTTCGGGACTTATTATATGTATGTGTCGTCGTCTACCTGGACGACATATTGATTTTTTCACAGGACCTGCCTTCTCACCACCAACATGTGGCAGAAGTCCTCTCCAGGCTACGGAAAAATTCATTGTTCTGTAAATTAGAAAAATGTTCATTCGAATTACCCCAGATTCCATTCTTGGGGTATATTGTTTCCGGAGTTGGTCTGAAGATGGATCCTGACAAAGTAAATGCTGTACTACATTGGCCCCAGCCAACTACTCTTCGTGCCATCCAGCGTTTTTTAGGTTTTGCCAATTACTATAGACGCTTCATTCAAGACTTTTCTTCCATTGCATCTCCTATTGTGGCCCTGACTCGTAAAGGGGCTAATCCTAAGCAATGGTCTACTGAGGCTATTCAAGCCTTTCAAACATTAAAAGAGTCCTTCTCTTCGGCTCCAATCCTTCGTCAGCCTGATGTGACACTCCCTTTTTTCCTAGAAGTAGATGCCTCTAATGTGGGCTTAGGAGCTATTCTCTCCCAACGCTCGGAACAGCAAAAATTCCACCCTTGTGCCTTCTATTCTCGGGGTCTCCTACCCGCAGAGAAGAATTATACCATCGGAGACAAGGAATTACTGGCTATCAAAGCCGCATTAGAGGAATGGAGATACTTGTTGGAGGGAGCTCGCCATCCGGTGACGATCTTCACGGATCATAAGAACTTGTCATATCTCCAGTCTGCCCAATGCTTGAACCCTCGTCAAGCAAGATGGTCTCTTTTCTTTTCCCGTTTTGAATTAATAATTACCTTCAAACCAGCTGCCAAGAACAAAAAAGCTGATGCCTTATCTAGAGCCTTTGCTACGTCCTCTGATATAGAAGAGGTTTCCAACCATACCATTCTAGACCCCAAATGTATCTCACTGGCTGCTTCATCCACCAAAACGCTACCATTTGGGAAGACCCTCGTGCCTCCTACTCTAAGGAGGAAAATCCTTTCGTGGTTCCATGCCTCTCGTTTTTCTGGACACGCCGGTGAACACAAGACTTTTGAGATCCTCTCTCGAAGTTACTGGTGGCCTTCAATGAGGAGAGACGTCAAAGAGTTCATTGCTTCCTGTGAATTATGTTCGCAATTCAAATCCTCCCGCAGAACCCCAGCAGGGTTGCTGCGACCACTACCCATTCCGTCCAAACCATGGACCCATATTAGTATGGATTTCGTTACTGACTTACCACCTAGTAAGAACCATAACACTATTTGGGTCGTAGTGGACAGATTTTCGAAGATGGCTCATTTCATCCCTCTGTCTGGTTTGCCTTCCTCGTCTATCCTGGCTGAACATTTCATTAAAGAGATCTTCCGTATCCATGGATGTCCATCTGAGATTGTGTCTGATAGAGGAGTACAATTCGTGTCCAGATTCTGGCGAGCCCTTTGTAAAACCTTGGGCATACGATTAGCACTCTCATCTTCTTACCATCCACAATCCAATGGCCAAACCGAACGTGTCAATCAAGATCTTGAGACTTTTATAAGGATATTTTCATCAGCCAATCAAGACAACTGGGTAGAGTTACTCCCTTGGGCTGAGTTCGCCCATAACAACATGTACCATGAGTCATCATCCAAAACTCCATTCTTTGTGGTCTACGGTCACCATCCGTCTTTTCCGGAATTTCCTGCCCTCCCGCCCACCCAAGTTCCTGCGGTGGAGACTGTTTGTCAGACCTTTAAAAATATCTGGTCTCAGGTTAGAACCTGTTTGAAGAAGACATCTGTCAAATATAAATCTTTCGCTGATAAGAAGAGGCGGGCTATTCCACCACTAAAAATTGGAGATCGTGTCTGGTTATCCACAAAAAATATTCGTTTGAAGGTTCCATCCATGAAATTCGCCCCTCGTTTTATTGGTCCATATAGGATCATTCAAGTTATCAATCCAGTATGTGTTAAACTTCTTCTTCCTAAGAATCTTCGGATTTCCAATGCCTTCCATGTGTCCTTACTCAAACCTCTTATTATCAATCGTTTCTCGACTCCTCCCTCAGCACCGCAGCCAGTTCAAGTTCATCAGGAGGAGGATTTCGAGATTACTGAGGTATTGGATGCAAAAATTTCGCGAGGAGTCCTCCGTTTCCTCGTTCATTGGAAGGGCTTTGGTCCTGAGGAGCGCTCTTGGATCAAAGCTGAAGATCTTAATGCTCCTGCCCTTTTGAAGAGGTTTTACTCCAAAAATCCGGACAAGCCCGGTTCCAGGCGTTCTGTGCCCACCTTTAAAAGGGGGGGTACTGTCACTCACCGGACCGTGAGTGCCTCTTCCCGGACATTTAGGAACCGTGGCCGTCCACCATCCTGAGGGTCTGCGCATGCGCAGCCCTTTTCTATACTTCAGTGTATACCCCTTTAACTTAATTGGCAGATCAGGCAACCTCCCTATATTAAGCACCTGTGGTCACTACCACGTTGCCTGATCTTGGAGTCTCATTCCTCATGAGTCTCTGAAGGTGTTCCTGTATTACTTGTGTATTCAGTGCTGCTGATTCCTGTGGTTTCCAAACCACTTCTACTACTGTGGTTCCATACCACTTCTACCATCAACTTTATCATCATGACTGTTTGCTGATTCCTATCCGCTGCCTCCGTGCACTACAGTCTTCTACACCACTTCAACGTTATTTTATATCAATGTGACTGTTTGCTCATTGCTATCCGTTGCCTCCGTGCACTCCAGCTTTTACCTCACTCACCTGCTTCTCATCAAGTCTGTTTGCTGATTTCTATCCGCTGCCTCTGTGCACTACAGTCTCCTGCTTGCAACTCGCCTGTGTTCAACATCGTGACTGCCAGCTGACTACTATCCGCTGCCTCTGTGCACTACAGTCTCCTGCTTGCAACTCGCCTGTGTTTAACATCGTGACTGCCAGCTGACTACTATCCGCTGCCTCTGTGCACTACAGTCTCCTGCTTGCAACTCGCCTGTGTTCAACATCGTGACTGCCAGCTGATTACTATCCGCTGCCTCCGTGCACTACACTCTCATCTCATCTTTGCTGTGACTTCCTCGAGACTGCCGCTTTTCATTACCATCTGCTACACTTCGTGATCTACAGCTCCGGCCCTGCGCTGCACTCCTGTTTCCCATCGCTGTTGGTTCCTGTGGTTGCTACTGGTTACCTCCGTGTGCCGCTGAGTCCTGCCGCTGTGGTCAGCGCTATCGTCCATCTCCTGCTGATCCACTCTCCACGCCTTCACGTGTTCCACTGGCCTCTACCCTCTTGTCAGCATTGGATTTGTATCTCTTCTACTACCCTCTGCTGGATCATCTCCATTCTCCTGGGTTTCCTATGAGTCCAGTTCCACGTGTTGCTGACTCCTGTGGATTCGTGTCCCTGTCGGTCTACTCACCTGTGCGCTGCACCTGCTAGACCGCTGCTTCTCCTATCCAGGGACTTCCTATCCAGTCGGCCTCCAGCCGCTCAGGTACCGCTGCAATCCCATCTGACTGCTACTGCTGAACCACGGTATGCATACTTCTCATTGACTGTGCTGTGTATTGCATATCTTGCTGGACTGTGTTTGGTTCTCTCTGGAGTCTGCTATCCGCTGAGTCTATTGCCATCATTGACTGTGTTATCATTGTGCTGGACTACTTCAAGAGACTTTCTAGATTGCAGACCTGATCAGTCATTTACATATATATATACCTATATTGTGCATATTACTGTGGATCGTGTATAAGGTGCCTGTGTATATCCTGTGTTGCAGTCTTCCCCCGTGCACCTCCTCACATATATATGCAGTGGTACAACTTGCTGATGTCAGACCACTGATCCCTGTTTCCGGTATCACCTGTTCCATTATCCTCTCACAGAGCAGTGGTACAACTTGCTACCGCAGACCACTGACTACCTGGATACCTCCACTTGGATTCCATTCCTTCACTCAGACAGCGGTACAACTTGCTACCCGCAGACCGCTGACTCTCATCACCTCCTTGTTTCTGTTGGACATTCCACCTCACTATAGCAGTGGTACAACTTGCTATCGCAGACCACTGACTACCTTCACGTGTCCTTGTCCATACAGTTCCTTGTGTATCATTACCTCATTATTACCAGTGTTGCTAGTCATAGACTTTCCTGAGCATCTCATCGGCCATCATTTCATGTTCCGTGATCACCCAGCTACCAGAGTACCCTATTACCATCTACATTGCTCTGGTAAGCCTACCATCTGGTGATCCCTGGGTAAAGACTCCTAGTGCCCGTGACAATAGTGTCAAAAAGTGAATCGGACTGTTCTCCTGCTCTGTTTTAGGAGGATTTCAAGCCAGTGCTGTTTGGCTTTTTTGACAAATAGCATAAAACTACCAACAGTTGACTAATAAAAGCATTACTATGGGAACTTCCAGACAGAAAAGAGGAGCTTTCTGATGTTCTTACACCAGCCTTATCCTTCACAGCATAGTTTATATGTTTATTCTCAAGTATGAGGGTCATGATGCTTTTATATTACTTCTGCCCTTTTAACCACTTCCAAACACAAAAATCATTTTTAGCAAGTAATATAATCAGAGGCATAACTAAACAAATAGTGGTGAGTATTCTGGTAAGTCTAGATACATGTCATAATAAGTTGTGTAACTCAATATCGGCACAGTGTTCTCCCATGCAGTACTTTTATTTAAAAGAAGTACCACTACTACCCCAACTGCTGAAGAGTGATGTTGTTCAATAAAGCAAAATGGGATATGCCATTAGTACAAAGAGCTCACAATTGCAAAGGAGCAATTCATGTTATTGTTAAGGTTGAATCAAGTACTTTAATATTATTTTGATAAAACAATTCATTACATACATGGCACTGCAGAACTATGTAATACTAGTATTACTACTACTACTACTACTACTACTACTACTACTACTACTAATCTTACTTTAAATATAATAAAAACACAAAAAAAGACCAGGTTGCCAGTGAGGAGTGTTGTGTGAGATTTTCCGCAACTTCCTTGATCCTGCCAACCCGGTCTTTTGTCAGACAGGCAACATGTTGTACACTGCCACATGGAGCCAACGAGAACCAGCAAAGAGGGAGTGCATAACATGTTATTGGACCCGCTTAACCTCGTCAATGCCGGGTCTTAGGTAAGTAAGCTTTTGGGATGGAGTTTAACCTCCGATATTCCACCCAAACTGACTTTTCTGTTTTGGGCGGAATTATCCTTCAAGACAATTGGTACTTTAAAGCAAATTCATGGATTTTCCATAAAGGCGCACATTTCTGCCACACTTGTATCACCATTTTTCATATTTCATGGCAATATAAAATAATGTTTTCATAATAAGCTGTCTTTTATGTTCAACACACCAGTAAAATATAAAAGGCCTAATTTAATTGATACATTTGTTAATGTATGCAATATGAAGCAGTAAAACAGTACTTGTCAGTAAGTATCAGAGCTAATCTTTCCATTTGCATATTCGGAATCGTTACTCAACATTAAATATAGAATTAAACATCTGTGAAAATAATGAAGTTGTCCAAATACTCTATGAACTCACTACATATGATAATGTTCATTTACAGTGAGGAATTAGAAGTGGAAAAAAAACAATCATCACTAAGGCAGCAAAAATCTTAAGAAATTACTGTAGTCATTTTGCAATATCCGATTATAATATTTTAAATGTAATTGTGGTTTTTAATATAATTTTATATCACAGATGAATTCAAGACTAACTTTTATTAAAACAGTAGCACAATACGGAGACTTTTTAATCAAGTAAAGAGGACTTTTTTCCCCAAAGATTAGACTTTTCAGTAACTCAATATGTTACACAGTACTGCACGAGCATAATTGTATAACACGGCCCAATATGAATTTCCCATAGCATTTATAAGCTAGACCTATTGTGCATGAGACATGCATTACTGGACAAAGGACTATATAACACCTATAATAATGTCACAGTAATACCGCTTTCATACTGCCGCCCCGGCAATATCCCGGGTTTTTCAAGCCGGGTTTTTGTCGGGGCTCGGAGCGTCCCAGCTCAGAAACACCATTCATACTGCACCTCGGACCCGGGAATTTCCCGGTTTGACCCCATTTATACTGCACAAGTCTGTGCCCTGGTAATTTGTGGGAGTCATCACCAGAGCAGTTTTCATTGACTGAAAACATTTTTTTTTTGTAATAGTCTGCTCTTCTGCTGTTTTGTCCATAAAGATGTGTGAGTGTATCTTATAAGATATTTTAATTTTTATTGTTCCATTGTATCACTTGTAAACAATCAGACATTTCTTCAGTGTTTCCACCAATTCCGTTCTGTACTGCTCACCGCTCCGTACTTTACTTTAGTCACCTATGTAAAGTATGTGCGACCTTTCACTTTCGTTTGTTTCTTATAGTGTGGATGATAGAAGTAGTTGTTTCAGTCCATACTGTTGTTTTCCTCTCGAGTTTTTTTTTCCTGGTTTTATGTATGCAGTTAATGTAAATATTGTGAGCATTACAGGTCAGACAGCCAATTAGCTTGTTTTCTGTGCAACTCGGGTTGAAAAACCCGGGTTGCACCATTCATAGTGCAGGCAACCCGGGTCCGACCCGGAAATTACCCCTTGATAAATCCCGGGTTGAAGACCCGGGTTTTTAGACCCGGGATTTTTGACTTGTACCATTCATACTGCACCAAGACCCGGGTTGTTTGAGCTCGCCCCGGCAAAAACCCGGGATTTTGGTGCAGTATGAATGGGGTTTAAGAGACTTATTCCAACAGGGCACCGAATTAAAGTAGTAACCAAGCTGATACAATTATTAGTTATACTTTTCTTTTAAACACATGCATTGACTACATGATTTATAAGATATTAGCTGGGTATTTTGTGCACCCCCTTAAAAATAAATAAATAAATATCATTTTGGTTAAGATCTCTGGTGAGGAGGCACAATTTACAAGAATCTGTACTACCTATGTTAGTAGCTCCTGTTCTCATTAGCAATCCACAATTAGTGTGAATATCTGTCTTTTTAACTTGTTTTATAACGGTAATGATGTCTAAACAGTAGGATAGTAATTGAACATGGAGCCTAATGCTACAAGTCTAGGAAACTGGTTTCCTGCTGTTTGGTAATGGTCTTGCAGTCAATGCTTATTATTAAATTCACCTCTTCTATCCTGGATAAAATGCCATTCAATAAGCTGCAAAAGGTATTTCTGTGAATAAAGATTTACAAGAAGAAAGCTAAAATAATTATGTTTTTTGTTTTGTTATAGTTGTAGAACGCCACCTATCTTTAAGAAGAAAGTATCAATATTTATATCAATAATTTTTTAAGAAAGTATCAATATTTTAGTGAGCTGATTTTCCCAGGAATAAACATATAGAAAACCATATTAACAGGCATAACATTAGTTAATATGCTGAAATACAGCAATAACAGTCTCAAACATAATTATCATAGCTATAAAATATTTAAATAATAAATATAAAAGACTATTAGTGAATGATAATCTTAAATATTTAATTATGATATTAAGGAAGCAATAAAAGAATAAACAATAATGCTTAATAATGCTTAATTTGCTTTACATATTATTACTTTAAGTATATAAGATGTCGGCAGACATTGAAATATACATTTCTATTGGGCAGTTTTTTAATATGCTACATAAACTTCCACATTTGAAAAGGGAATCTCGTTTGAGAAGTTCATATTTATAAATACAGCATTTCACAATTCAGCATCCTTAAAGAAATACTTTGAAATAGTAAACTTCAAAAGCTATTTCAAATTAAAGGTCAGGCTGTAAAGGTCTAGAGGGTAATGCAGTAATATCAAAACAGTTGCGGCAATGCTTTCAAAATATTCAAAGAAACACTGATAAAGGCTTTAGCAGTTTGGGTATTTTAAATACTTTAAATGAAATCACAGCTCTGAATTACTCACTTTAATCTGTACACTGATGGTAAAAAAAAAATACATTCACAAGATCATATGGTACAAGGGCCTATTTTAGGATAATGTGGCCCAAAGCAGAGCTTAAGGTCGGGCCCCCATGTTCAGTCTTGCCAAATCAGTGTCACACAATGATCAGTGGCCATCACAAAGCAATTGTAAAAGATAAAAACAGTGACATGGGAAATTAACATTTGCTGAGGCTTTGCTTGGGAAATTTACATTTGCTGAGAACTCCAGCCAATCAGAGATCAGCAGGGAGGACAAACATTAGCATTCTGAAACCAATCACAGTGATATAAGTACTCCTAAGTATGGCTCCTTTGTGGACAGCTGAAGTGGTAGTGTGCATCACGGGTACATGCGGTGAGTACCATATGTGGTGGCATATTTGGCCA
Source organism: Mixophyes fleayi (assembly GCF_038048845.1). Taxonomy (NCBI): domain Eukaryota; kingdom Metazoa; phylum Chordata; class Amphibia; order Anura; family Limnodynastidae; genus Mixophyes; species Mixophyes fleayi. Next base: position 276,097,497 of record NC_134404.1, on the reverse strand, counting down.
CATGGAGGGCATATGAAGCATTACAGTAAAATATGGGGTTACGCATGAGCATGCATCATTACCATTTATTTATATAGCGCCACTAATTCCGCAGCGCTGTACAGAGAACTCATTCACAACAGTCTCTGCCCCATTGGGGCTTACAGTCTAAATTCCCTAACATACACACACACTAGGGTCAATTTGTTAGCAGCCAATTAACCTACCAGTATGTTTTCTTTTGGCGTGTGGGGGGAAACCGGAGCACCCGGAGGAAACCCACGCAAACACCACACAGATAAGGCCATGGTCGGGAATTGAACTCATGAACCCAGTGCTGTGAGGCCGAAGTGCTAACCACTTAGCCACCGTGCTGCCCATGCAGTGCTATATGTGTTTTTATATAATGTATAATATATATGTAACGCGTCAACTATTAGACATGTCCTGCTGGAACTGCTGTTTATTATTATCTTATATCTACAATTGGAGTCTTATACTTTTTTAACCGGTACTAGTACTGCCTCCATATGTGCGGATCTATTGTATTCTGCTAATACTGTTGGAGTCAGCTTTTATTAGCGCATGTGTTGATTTACTGAACTTTTCCCTACATTGTGGCAAGTGAAGGCAAGGAGACGTGCTGCTGTGCTTTTGGGTAGGGTTCTCGGACGGCTGTGTTCAAAGCACCCGGACATAGATACATACAGGGAGCTATAGTTACGATACTGCTGAGTACATCTGAGTGAGTGAAACAATTCACTTCCTTTTCAAGTCCTTTAACTGCTGCAGTTAGAGAATGTTGATTCCACATACAAATGTATGGAGAATCAAATCAATAGCAGTATTCCTCTTATTTCAAATGATTCAACCTATTGCCTCTTCTCAGGGATTATTTTGCAAGGATCATATTGTAAATACTATTATATGGACTGCTGTGTGACTATCAAGTTTATGTGGACAGATACATGATTTTGTCCGTTAGTTATCTCTTGTGACATTTAGTTACTCAGCTTAGGTCCCATCATCACCATTTATTTATATAGCGCCACTGATTCCGCAGCGCTTTACAGAGAACTCGCTCACATCCACCCCTGCCCCATTGGGGCTTACAGTCTAAATTCCCTAACACACACAAACACACAGACTACGGTCAATTTAATATCAGCCAATTAACCTACTAGTATGTTTTTGGCTCAGCATTTTATATTTCATATCGATTGGTTGTTATATTTGGTGTTTTGATTTATTTAACGATTTACATAGTATCATCTTTGTTTTGACTGATTTATATGTACACTGTCATGGTTTCTACTGATTTTTTACATTTAACACCAACATTTATATCATACTCCAGCGCTGCTTCTTGTTTGTTTTTAGGTGTATGAGCAGGGATTAGCAATTAACCCTAATTCTGCAGCTGCGTTGTATGTACTGAGTGTGCTACAGTCCAGCATGGGATTTTTCCCTCTTGATTATCTCAGCTGATGCCAGAAAGTGTGTCTTAGAGATGTGAATTCAGGATTACCCACCAACCTTATCCATTTTCAAAACCAAACTATTGTTTCTCTTCAGGACGGATTCGATTGAATCCTCCTTGCTCAAAGAAAAAAAAATTAAAAGCTTTTGTTCTGTTCCAGGAAAGTTTCATTGATTCAGTGCCTTGCTTAATTAAATCCCAAATATTACATGCTATGAAACAAGACTTTTGGTAGATGACCCACTGACTACTTTTACTGGAGACTCTTCATTATAGAAATAATATGTCTAGGCTGTACAGATTATTGGGTTAGTGGATTTGGAGTATTCCCTAGAGACTGCATCTGGGACATAACTACAAGTACCTCTTAAAAAATATTGTAGACAATTTTTTGTTTATGTGATTATATACTGACTTTTATTTACGCTTTTTTTATATTTTAAAATGTATGCTGATTGCCTATATTTATGCAATGTTGGTTGTAAACCCTCTCGATTTTGTACTATTGAATCGTATGTATTGTTTAATTCCTTTTTTCTTGGTTTGCTTCGATTAAAAAAATAAAAAAGAAGAAAATCCTACCTGTAATTTTTCTAGTACATTTTAGAAATATAAAACAATTGTTTGATTGGTTACTATGGGCTGCAGCACACTTTCTGCACATTGACCTGTGCACCAACTTCCTACAATGGTCTCCAACCATTCTGACATATTTGCTTGTCTCTTAATAGATTGTCATCCTCACAACAACAACGAGTGTCATCATTCATTAATCCCCCTGCAAATTATCAAAACAATTTCTGCAAAGCGTGGAGTATATAAGATTTGTGTGTACATATAGTCTATCAGCATATGTCTGGACATATAGGGCCTGATTCATTAAGGAATTAGGCAAGAAATTGAGTAAGTTTTCTGGACAAAACCATGTTGCAATACAATGGTGCAAATTAATTTATTATTTTGCACATAAGGAAAATACTGTCTGTTTTTTCATGTAGCACACAAATACTTGAAACTTATTTGTACACTGAAATTTAAAGTTGATATTTGTGTGCCACACGAAGAACCAAACACTATTTAACTTATGTGCAAAATGGAAAAACTAATTTGTACCCTTGCATTGTAATAATGTTTTTTTCAGAAAACTTAAGTAAGAAAACGTACTCAATTTCTTAGTTCCTTAATGAATCAGGCCCAGAGAGGACGGGTCTACAGTTGTCACTTTTCCAACCCACTTTCTGTCTGCTAAGCATTGTAATTGTGTCCTATCAAGTTCTTCCATAGGCCTGCTTTCAAATACAATCCTGGTCACTTCTGGTCTAACAAGAAGAGGCAACCATATGAAGCAAACAGATGTCCAAATTATCGTATTAAGTGTGGGGAAATTAAGACTGTAAGAAACCACAGCTATTAATTATGGGCCTTTTGAGAAACCACAAATAGTCTGCATTTTCGAGGCAGACAGTGTCTGTAATAAGACTTACAAGTAACAGTCACAAAGGAAACCTATTAATCTGTGCGTCTTTCAGCCGACACATCAGATGAGTTGTAATCTGAGAAAAAACAGCCTTATGTTAGGAAGTGACATGAAACCCTGGAATTGCTTTAAGTAAAAAGGAAATGAAACAATAGTGATCTGAAAGCAAGCTAAACAAATAGAGAGTACATTTTAAACATAGCAGATCATATAACGTAAGATACAGATACTACAGGCAGGCAGCCAGGATTTGAGTCAGCAGTGCTTATCTCAATTAAGCAAATAAATTGTAAAAATGGCACATTTCTCTTGTTTTCCTATGGTTTTTACTATTCCGGAGAATGATTTGAAAATATTTTACTCAGTGATGTTGGAGTGGGAATAACTCTAATTCCCCGTAAAAAGATAAAGATTGAGAATTGCATACTTTAATTTAATAACTAAATATGCTTCCAAAAATCCAACATTTTTATTCTGTTCTTGGAGGAAAAGGTGCATAATATAGTGATAGTCTCACAAACGCACTGGCTGTGATATTCTGGATCCTCACCTGATAGGACAGCTGTGCCCACTTACGTACATGAGCTAGTCTTGCTAAAGAGCTCAGGCTTAGGTGTTACATCTATGGGATACATTAATGGACAGTTAGGTCAGGCGTTATGAATTCATTTTCTGGACTACATCTAGACCAAGTGCACAATACATGAAATAATTTTATATTTGTACTGTAATAAATCAGGTTTTAACATTCTAATACTATTCTTTTGTGTAAGATAAATAGAAGAAAATTGAATTGAACTAAATTGATCCTCTCACAATTTAAGTATCACCTAAAAATCTAATTTCTTAAAAAAAAGCTACTTGTAATATTTTCAAGCATATTTGGAGACGATTTGGAAGTGTATGTGATTGTGTCTGCTTGCATGCATTTTAATACTGAGCCAGCTTGTATTTTAAACGTATTGGCAACACTGGACAATGGGAATAAAGCAAATTTCGTAAGATATTTTAATTCACAGCGCGTTACTGCAGTCAAATATTTTTCAATACGTAGAACCAGTAAATCAGCAGCCCCTTAGTTTGAATGTGCCAAGGTAAATTGAGGTTTATAGGCTAGGTCAGTGGTTCCCAAACTTTTTTCAAGGCACCTCTCCAAAATAATTACTGAGCAGTCCCGTTTTATAAGCAGTTGGGTCAAAAAAACGTAATAAGTATTTAGGTCAGGACAGAAATACTTATTTAGTTGTATGCAAAAATAATATACATAAATCCAAGGGAAAATAATATTTTTATATATTTTTTTTCAATTATATTTCTGTCAAAGAATAATTTACAGCTAACTCACACTGTGCCCCCTCTGCATCTCCACACACTCTGTGCCCCCTCTGCATCTCCACACTCTGTGCCCCCTTCTGCATCTCCCCTCACTCTGTGCCCCTTCTGCATCTCCCCTCACTCTGTGCCCCCTCTGCATCTCCACACACTCTGTGCCCCCTTCTGCATCTCCCCTCACTCTGTGCCCCCTTCTGCATCTCCCCTCACTCTGTGCCCCCTTCTGCATCTCCCCTCACTCTGTGCCCCCTCTGCATCTCCCCTCACTCTGTGCCCCCTCTGCAGGGGCCAGGAAATGAAAAATGCCTGACATTCAGTGAGAAGCGAGGAGGGAGGATTCTTCTCTTCCCGGCCGTGGCCCCCCTGTGACAGCGCTGCAGCTCCTTTTTGGGAACCGCCGAGCTAGGTTAAAAAAGCCATGTTGATAGTGCCATTAGAAAAGCAGAAGAACCACAAAAATTCATAAAGAACAAGTAAAGCTAATTTTTTTTTTATTTATATAAAAACCTACGTATTAGTGAGATCAATACTATACTTTAAATAACAGATTTGGTTATTCTCACTTCATTCTGTATGCAGCGTGGTGATGATTCTCTTTCTTGTAGCAACCCAGAGTTTGTGACTTTGGCTAGCAAGTCTCCAAAGTAAAAGAATTGCCCTGTACAGGTTACAGATTGGTGGATTTATAAAGAGAATTATATCCATATGTTGTGGCAAGCTAACAGACATGTTCTGCTCAGCAATGTTAGGCTTTTGTCCTGCATTCAATTTCCATAGCATAGTGTCCTATAAAATTATACCTTTATTTGTAATAGAGGGGGAGGATTTGATCAATAATACTATTCAACAGCCGCAGTACACATCAGTGTAAAACTTAACATTAATTTTATTCTATCTTGCTCCACGTGTCACAAATTCAGTATAATGGGTCAATATGTAGAAAGTTAGCAGCAAAAAAATATATGGATAGTCACCATATGGTTCTGGAAATGTAGAAAAGCTTCATGTATACTGACTAACACTGTAACCATCACCAAGACCTGTGCTTGAGCTTCAACAAAATGGCAGAAACGATCATACTTATATAGATTTCACAATGCGTCAGTGAAATAAACTCCACATAATATTTTCTATGACTGACCTTTGCTAGCCAGACAGGGTCAAACACATAAAAATACTCTGTCCTTTTACTTAATAGCTCTCAGTTCTGCTTAGATGACTTGGATGAAAAGTTCAGGGAAATGAAGCCAAGTGATAAAATGTGTGGTTTTTTTACCATTAACATTTGTTGCAATCAAAAAACTCCATTCTGCTGTATATTATTAGATTTAAACCTTCAGACATTTCTCCTATTAAGGATACAACCTAAAACTCTTTAAAATAGCTAATCAGTAAAGTGTCTATGCAACATTCAAATTGTTGCCTTACAACTCCAAGCATTCTATGTCACAGACATTGTTATTTTTTGTTCAAACTTACTGGTGGCTAGTGTTAAGGTAAAGTCAAAACTATGAGCTCTTACAGAAGGCCATACCCTTTTTATTAAGCCAGAAATGCGTTACAGCATATCATACTAAAATACTACATTTGTCCTTTAAACATGATTTTGCCCTGGGCACACTCAAATCCAATAAGGACCACATTTTGGAACAGCTGTTTAAGATCATTTGACTATATTTAATGTTAACTAGACATATGAAAACTATTCTCAACAAGAGTGATCTGGGTGAGCCAGGTGTTTGTAGAAGCCCTATCCTTCAGCTTTTCTTGGAGGAGCACCAAATATAAATAAATAGCAAAGAATCGTTTGGTTCCTCATGATCTACAGAACTCGTCAATAATTTGGGTTACAATCAGAGGCAGCCAGTGTGCTTGCACATTGACTATTCTGTGATATGCCATCTTTGACATAGATTTATATCCACTTGACAAGGGCTGTATTAGTATAACCAGTGGTCGAAGTGGAAATTTAGAAGTGGGAGTATGAACAATATAATAGGAATGTACAGGGGCTCACGCAGGGGGGGTTTCTGGTTCTCCAGAAACCCCTCCGCAAACGAACGGGCACTAAACATTGTCCTGTACTATACAGCAGCCGCGGCGCTGTCACAGAAGCGTCCGCGGCAGTGCTGTATTGTACTACAATACAGCAGTGCTGCGGACGCTTCTTTAACAGCGCCGCGGCTGCTGTACAGTACAGCATCGCCAAAATGGAGCTGTTGCGCATGCGCGGCCGCATGCGCAGCAGCTCGCTCTCTCTCTCACCATTTTTTTTTTTTGGGGGGGGGGGAAACCCCCCCTTAAAAATCCTGCATTTGCCCCTGATTTAAGTGAATGGAATTTGATAGTTTTACAATGAAGTGGCGGTATGGCATACCACCGTATATCAGCCAACGTCGATCACTTAGTATAACAGTTCTGAAGCTGTATAACGAGTTGGTCGTGTGGATGGGGCAGAGTGAATATCTGCACTGAGACCCACTACTGACTTGTTGCTCTAGTGGTCATGTCATAACAATCATGCTTTAGTCATTTAAGGACTCAAGTGGAATTAGACACAATTTCTGTCTAAAACACAGACGTAAATTGCACTGTGAAAAAAGGACACATTTTACACAGGTATGTTGAGCCGGATGCATTTAAACTGATCGTCATCACTATCAGTTTGTAGCTTACACCAGAGGTAGTGCACCCGCAAGTTTCCTGTCTCCTGATAGGAACAAAACAAATATGTATATTACACATTGGGCGATAATCTTTACAATGGTGGAAGAAACTATATAAATGGATAAATAACAGCATATTTGCGCACTAATACCTAGGTAAAACAAAACAAAACAGTGATATGGAACACAATACGTTTTACTGTCACTAATGTTTTGATATATTTAATTAGTTCCTTCTTCAATACATAGCTTTAGAGAAAATCTCATTTTAGTATCTAAACAAAAAGAAAAATAGACAATATGCCTTCAGGACTTTACGTACAATTTGATTATTTTTTTTTCTGTGTATGCATAAACCCTTCTTTAACATGCAGTCCCCTACCTGCTTGTTATACACAGTACTTTAATTTGACTTCTTATTAAATACATTTAATATACAGTTTATGTTGATAGCTAGAAGAAAAAAACCTAAAACTAATCTTATTCATGCTTTCCACTTAAAGTATCCCTCTGGGTTAATTTAGAAGTTTTGCCCTCACACTCAAGTGGTTATCAACAATGGTTATTGTGGGCATAATTACAATACTCCAGTGCATTGGGAATGAGTTTTCTAGTGAGCAATAACCCTGAAGGTGTCTGATATGCAGACATTTTAAATCAAGCTATCTTCATATGGCAATATAATTTACACTTGTGGCTTCGTTCTTCGAGTAATATAGTTGAAGTGTGAAAGGCATAATGAAAATTACTTTTTGCTCTTAATAGTCACAATGTAAAGAATGAGATGGTAAGGGTAGGAAAAATGTGGGCTGCTGAAATCTCAATGTGAGAATTAATGCAACGAAGCGAATAATTGAAAAAAAAAAAGAAGGATTCTCTAGGCTACTGTACATCCATTGCAATATTAATAAATACATAGAACCGAGGTGAAACATCTAAACAACGCATTGCTGGCAATCTAGGAAAGAGCAGCAACATGCCAGTAAAGACAAATAGCCACATAAATCACAATATGTACTGATGTATATTGCTATGGATGTATGTGAGAATAGTGACATTAAACTGAAATAAGACGACTTGTTAATCCTGTATAGCGGCTAGAGAGTATAAAATACTTCACATAAATTCTTATTCACTGTGGTCATGCTATAGAGTGCTAGTCTCCTAGCGACTTGTTTCCAAAATAATTCACACTCCCCCAAATAGTAAAGTCTACCCTGCCCATCAAAGCAGTAGTTCAACGACCTAAACAAGTAACGCTGTTTTGCAATACTTTCCAAGCGCAGCAATCTTGAGTAAAGAATAATCAGGGCTGTGTTGTGGGTATGTACTGCTAGAGCAAGGAGATACCCACCCATCGAAGTACTTTATTAATAAATCCCTAACTCAGCAGATGGCAATATGACACGGGTCCAAAACCTGGGACCCCTGCCATATGGAAAATACTTAAACTCACATTAGCTATCTACTGGCTGATTCTCCTGGCACAATAATTTGTAATTCCATTCTTTCAAGACATTTTCATGATGCTTTCAAGACATTGTGGCTTTTAAGGTGTCAAGAACATTGACTGTTAAAACACCACTCTACTGCCACAAGCTATAGACTAAATTATTATATTATTTAATGGACCCTGTTAACTTAAACCCAGCCTTTGATATGTAAGTTGGAGACCACTAATACAAATTATTAGATAATTGATTTTTGTTTTTGGGGAGATTTTACTCTCTTTGGTTGCAGCAAATGTTTTATACAGTAGGCATTCTGATTAACTTTATTATTTTGTAAGCAAAGAAACAAAACCACCCAACTGCCAAATTATCATGGCATCAAGCACATATGGCAATTACCAAGCAATAAAATTAACATTTTTTAAAAACTTACACAAAAAGAATAAGCCTACAAAAGAAGTATGGTTTTCAAAATGTGCTTGTCATTGTATGCACTCAATAAAAAGTCCCAGACCATTTGTTTAAGATCATTACACGGGGGTCAGTGAAGACAACAATATTCCGCTCAGTAGTCCTGTTTTGACAGAAAAGTCCCGGATGTCTGAAAAAAGGTCTGGCTTTGCCAAAAAGAAGGTGCGGCAGATTTGGTTTGTGGTTGGCAGATGACTGTTGCTTGGATCAGCGGCAGGACTTACTTTGCATGCAACAAGGAACAATTCATGCAAGCAACGTGCTGGGAGTCAATCCAACCATTGACAGAAATGAGCCATAATCATGTACAGGTTATATATATGAAGCAAAGTTTAAAACACTCTCTTTTCCATCATTTGGAATTTGCCTATCCTCACATGACTAGCGTAATCAATATGTGAAAAGCCTACAGCCAAATATAAGATCTAACTTACTACAATAAATTTTATTTTTAATGCTGGCAAGAACCCCAGACCTCAACAGTTTAGCTTAGATTCTGTGGTGTCATAAAAGAATTTGTGTAACTGCTTGTGTGATTATTAATTATATCCATATCTGCGGGATCTGTTCTCTGTAAAGAAACAGATGCTCTTAGAGGAAGATTATTTATCATGTTTCCCGCAGGATCAGTCATATTGATATATTTTTCCCCCATGCTAGTAACAAGAGACAGCCCTAAGCTAATATTCCTCAAAACAAATCTGTTTCATTTAAGGTTTTAACCAGTTCAATGCTAAGTAATATGAAATACTGCAGTCAGCAAGCCAGGTCAGCCCACTTACACACAACTTACTTCACTTTGGGGACTGATAATAAAAGTGTTGTTGGAGTAAGTCCAGCAAATGTTTAGTACTTAGGCGCAAGTGGACACATTACAGTCCCTTTCACTGTGGGGGAGGGAGAAAGTAATTCAAGTTATGGAAGATGTTAAAAACAGAAGAAATGATCATCACAAATACATGAATTATAAAGTATTGTATATGTTTAGAAGAGTAATTATTTACAAAATTACTTACTAAATTATTTACTAATTTACATGCAATACACTTTAAGCTTAGTGTTGTTAATTGTCTAGTGTCCAGAGTGGCGGAACAGTAGGAGGTAGCAACCACTAAAGGGCCAAGCTTCGACCCCTATACATTACATTGGCTCAGGGCAGACATGAACGGGACAGACAAAATACAAGGAACAGATGTCTAACAAAGACAGGCAGCACATGTGATATAGGGGATATGTGTGTGTTAAGAGTTATTGGTCATGGGAAAATGTGAGGAGGTCCTGGCTATGGGGACCAGAGATCTTTAGCTGTGCCTTGTCTTTGTAAGGAACATGTCTAGCTCCCGACCATTAGCTGCTAGTATATGTGCACATTTTTTATATGAAACGTCTCTTCAATAAGCGGAAATGTCACTAATCTAGGCAAGTGAAGGATTGGGAAGAGAGCATCAGCAGATATGAGCATACCTTTTTTGAATCAAGACATTGAGGTCTGGGGGTGCCCAGTGGTTCCAAAGCAGAGCTGCCTAAAATGATCCCTTGTAGAATGAGGTATTTAAACTAGTCTCTAAATCCTGTCAAAAAGCAATCCATCCAGAACCAGATATTACTGATGCCACATTCATAGTGGTATTACATATCAAGATTGCCATTAGAAATTTCATCGCTAAACATTGCAAGTTCAGAGAAATACCAGCCAGCCATTAAATCTATATGCAACATTATTTATGAGAATGCAAAATATGAAAGGCTGACAGTGGTCCATAATGTATCTTGAATCTTTTGGGTGTTTCTTGTAGGACATATAGTATAATTATGTTTTGTTGTCGTTTTACATGTTGTAAACATACATATTACATAAAATAGATGTTCCTGGAGTGATTTATTTGCAGTTCCTTCAGTGTGTGGCATGGTGTAGGTGCTTGTCACTTATGCACCTTACCTGTTGCACCGGTCGCTCTCAGGCTAGATAAGTCCTGTTCTGCCTTTATCAGGCTCTGAGGAGTATTAGGTGTAAAAACACATATGCAAGTATTGTAACCAGTTCAGTAGCTGAGATGAGACAAATACAGTGGTGCAGTAAAAATATAGATCTTAGAAGAATGGGAACCAGACCACATCTTGATGAATTCACACTTCTTAAATTAACCCTCCAGCATTTCATTTAGCTGCAGCCAGTAAATGCTGGTTCACAAGTTTACAATCAGAGCCTTGGTAGTTGTCTGCCTCTTGACCTTTGCCTCTCTTTGTTTAGGTGCATATTCATTGTATTCAGTTAACCTCTCTCATTACTTTTTTGGAAAGTCAAATCGGCAGTGATGGTCTTGGTGCACTATTAGGCTAGGTACACACTGAAGAATTTTTCGACCGATCTGTTATCTTAAACGATTGTACCTATGGCTGAAAAATGATTTCAGGGAGATTATGCAAAGGACACTCTTGAGCCGTAGAAAGTGTTGCCAGAGAGGGAGTGTCCTGCCCTGGACAAAGGGTGTGTTCTATTCCACCGAAGGGCGTGTATATTATTATTTATATAATTAATAATCATTCCAACAACCTCTGCCATCTAAGTACCTGCACATTGTCATTTTAATTCCCACATATTTATTTCCCCCTCTTCTCTTGCCAACTTTTGCACATAGATCCTCTACTTTTCTGCAATATTTTCCTTTTATCTCAGAGATGCACTGCATTCACATATTCCTCCTGAACACCCCACTGCAGAGACACCCCCCCTCTTGCACCCAGCACCCCCTCCTTTTGTAAAGACCACCATCTCTTTTACATATATCCCTGCCTCATATTGCACAGAGATCTCCCATTACTTAGCGTGTCATGCCTTGCTTGTCATCATGCATATGGGCATCCAGAGAACTTTCTCAATATATAACTCCAAATGTCCGGTTCCGTGATGGGCACTGGACTCTTCTGACATTTTACCATTGTGCAGTCAGCAATGATGGACATGCATAGACAGAACTCAAGGTCATCTGCACAAGTCAGGGAGCTTTGTCTACTCAGGGGGGGTCTCCCAAAATTCCGGAAGTGGGCAGAGGGTTAAGCAGCCTCTTGAGTTCTCGACGTTGCCCACCCACTTCTGGACATTCCGGAAAAGTAGCAAATATGAGTTAAACCCTTGATGCTCCCCAATAAGTCGTCTGACATGTCAGGAGGGTGGCATTATCAATTAAGCCAACCTCAGGGCCCTTGTATAATAGACAGTGGTCCAAAACAAGAAGGGGACATGCTCATGTTACACAGGAGTGTGGTCACATTGCATTGGGGGGATGCCATATGCCTTGGGGGGAGAGTCCATTGATTCAGAAGTGCTGACGCCCCAGGCACCATTCTCCTCCCCTAAAAACACCCTTTCAATACCTTGCCATCACTTTTCTATCAATTGAACTCAAATTGGAAGAAAAGTCTGCTTAAGCGAGGCAATCTTCAAATTGGGACTATCCCGCCTAAATTGGGAGAGATAGGAGGTATGTATATGTGACATGGGGTGGAATGGTGGGGAAACATATGTTACATGGGAGATTGGGCAGCCATAGGTGATGTACATCGTTATTGCTGAGACTGCTGGAGTGGACACTCCTAAGATTAAGTCCAGCCCATACAATCTAAAACAGCAATATTTTCAACTGTTTTCACTACTACATTGTTTACATAACATTTGTTTCATCATTTACACATCTATTACTGTTTATAAAATAATAGTAGCAATTATAAAATAATAGGTATTCGGTGCATAGTACTTATCCGTTAAATTTTTGGCACTCTACTTAGAACATGCCTAGTGTTGGTGTAGCTCCTCCTCTCCTGGCTACCTGCATGTTCAGTGACAGTGGTGTAGAATTCCACTGATTCTTTATATAGTAACATTTTTATGTGCACATGCAACATTTATTTCAAGGCCAATTGCTTTTTATGCTAAGCATAGTGTATTATATTCAGTAAACAAAAAATCTTGTTCTGCTTGCTATTCAATAAAAATAGTTGTTTTTTTTAATAAAACTGCAATGAATATAGAAATAAAAGGATATGCACAACATATTTTTCTTTCAGTGGACAAAGACTAGAAAATCAAATAAGCAACACCCTTAGACTTCTGATAGCGGTTCTGTAACAAAGCACCATTTATTATGACAATAAATGGTGATTTATCTGTAAAGGAACATAATGTGGCTTTAGGTTAATTTAGTTATGACTAAGAAGGCAGCTATTAAATCAACAATTGATGAAATTGTCGTTCTTATTCACACAACTAGATTTTGATTATTCTATTCTTGAAAACTAAATAATATTATTTAGCAATTATAGCAGAGTCAAAATGCCACACTATACAAATAGTAAAGAATAAAAATGTAGATAATACAACATGTTTTTGTGCAAGTCTGTTTAATTTATATGCCACAATTCATAGCAAACATATTTTCAATTCATTGTTACAGTTTTACATTATTGAAGGAACTCCTTTTACCTAAATCACCTTTATCAAGCAAGTTTCATAAGGCACTTGACTGGACTTTCATATTCCTCTGCCTTCTCTATTCAATACAAAAGTCCTTGGCAGATAGTCAACAGAACTCACAGACTACTCTTACATTCTCAAACACAGTTAAGCTGGCTAGACATTTAGGGCATGATTTATAGTTAAAGGTAAAATGTGTCTAAAACACATCTGCAAAAATGTGTCTGTACATTTATGTTTCAACTCAAATTGAACTGGGCCTATGGGCCGTGTAACGGTACTCCCTCCTAAAGGTGTATCTTAAAGATACCGTATATGTAAGCAAAGTGTGACGTATATATATCTAAGGAGAGTGGTTGATTTTTCATCTCCGCACTCTTACTGTTCTGAAGCTACACATGAACACTGCCGATATGACTCTAAGTGCAAGGGGCTGCAAGTATAATATATGCCCGACTCAAAATTTAGATGCAAGTTGTGCGCATGGGCAGGGTGACACATGTATATGTTCTCTGAAAACCTATATCTTTATTGGAGCTTACCATACTGCCACTTATACTACCCACACTAAGGCAACCTCATAAGTGTCCAAAACTCCACTCCGAGCCACACTTGTTCCTCTTGTTTCATCTGTGTTCTCTTACACTTAGAATGTAAGCTCTCCCTACCCTTTGTTTTTATGCCTGCATTTATTTTGTCTACCTTGTTTGTCCCGATTTATGCATGCCCAGTCCACTGCTCAACCGTCAGAACACTGTGATCACTTACAAGATAATAATAATAATAATAATAATAATTATAATAATAATAATGATAATAAATTACAATCTGGGTGACTAATCTTGTTTTTTTACCAACATATTTATCGTACACATCCATTGCATACAATTATCATATTAAACTAACATGAATAAAAATCTTATTTCCCTAAAATATGGAATGTAAGTAATAAAATGGACACTGCCCACAGTAAATTCTATATTATGTAGGCCTAATTACTCAGGGAACCTGCAATATTGTCTGAGATGCTGCAACATTTTTGCAAATATCCTAGCTGGACTATTTTGGTGTGTTACCACAGCTTTATGAACTACTGCATTATTTTATACAAGGCTGCCAAACTAGACTACCCACTAAAAAGTATTGAACAGACATAACTCTGAAGCCTCAAGGTAGCAGAGATTGACAGAGACTTTGACTAGGTCTGTCAGCCTGCCATCATTCCAATTAGATTATAAACTCCTTGCAGCAAAGTTTTTTTTTAATTTACTGTATTTCTTTTTTAGTTTATTTTTTTTGCTATCGTAGTTGTGCTTACATTGTCTACATTATTTTTAATAGAGCAAAAGGGTATTTTTTAAGTACAATGAAAAGTCCACAAATGTAGATATTTATTTTAATTGTTTATAAATAAAGATATAGATTACCTTAGAGTAAACCACAAAGTGCTGGCAAGCCAAAAATAAAAAATAGCTAAAAACTTGCATACAAGTTTCACAGTTGTGACCACTATATGTGAATGCAAGAATCATGCTGAATACCGTCCAGGAACCCCCAAGGTAATGTTATTGGTAAATGAGGGGAGACTAGTGATTTCATTAGTGAAGGTGGAAAACCTATTTAATTGTTAGTGTAATAAAATTCAAGTTGATTCAACATGAAGTGGAATACTCATTCACAAATATATATGTACAAGTTTGCAATCTATGAGAAAAATATGTTTTAAACTGAATGTAACATTACAATCTCTAAGTGACTGTTTCTTAATATGTTTACAGACATAAAGTCTGGCACAAATAGAAAGTAATGTTTTCTGTACAAGTCATACTCTTATATTTAATCATCATCATTTATTTATATAGCGCCACTAATTCTGCAGCACTTTACAGAGAACGCATTCACATCAGTCCCTGCCCCATTGGAGCTTACAGTCTAAATTTCCTAACATAGACACACAGACACACATACTAGGGTCAATTTTAATAGCAGCCAATTAACCTACCAGTAAGTTTTTGGAGGAAACCGGAGCACCCAGAGGAAACCCACACAAACACAGGGAGAACATACAAACTCCACACAAATAAGGTCATGGTCGGGAATCAAACTCATTACCCCAGTGCTGTGAGGCAGAAGTGTTAACCACTAGGCCACTGTGCAGCCCAATCATCAATTAGATTTATAGAGTACTTGTCATGCAGGGCTTAGATTTCACACATTATTGTCCAAATTAGGCTAAATACAATTGTGTTTAGTGGCATAGACGGCATATGGAATGCTCAGTGTGCCAATATGGGGAGCATAGTGTGGTTTAGAGACCACTACACATTGTGTAGTGGTTACTGCACTTTTGTACCTTGTTAATAAATTCATCCTTATCCTGTAAAAAGGTTCATTTAAAAGAATATTAAAAAAAACATACAGGTTTGTGATAAACGGTAAAGAGAACAATGTTTATTTACACATTATCTTTTTATATATATTTTAATTATCTATTTAGTGTGAAGACAACTTTAATTCTGACAAGACAAGCTCAACAATAGTGCACATTAGTTGCTATGGTACATTGGCACAAGCCCAGACATTTCAAAACTACAGAAAAGCAGGTTAATTTGTCCTTTGACATAGGCGAAATCAAGACTGTCACATAAGAAGATTGACAGGACAACAAACACTTTCAATCCCCCAAACATACTAAGATGGGATGCAAATAGAATTGTTTGCACCTTGACTTAATGCCAAGTGTATGATCTGCCAAAATATATTTTATAACAGAAAGTAAAACTGTGGATTTCATTAGACTAGTGCACATTGTAGAACTAAAACGTGAATGAATTAATGTGCCAAAATATTTATAACGTCTAGGTGTGCTTGACTTTTCATTGTTGAAACTCAGGTTACAAGAGGGCAGAGTTAATACAATCGTGAATAAAACAAGTCACATTCAGGTGGGAAGTCCTTTGTGAAGTCAGTAAAAGTTTATTACGATCAGATTTTCTCTGCCAAAGAGCGCTAAAAATCTATTCGTAATTGCTCCCTAAATTACAAATAGATCCATGGACTTGTATTACACTAGGGGGTATATTTACTAAACTGCGGGTTTGAAAAAGTGGGGATGTTGCCTAGAGCAACCATTCAGATTCTAGCTTTCATTTATTTAGTACTTTCTACAAAATGACAGCTAGAATCTGATTGGTTGCTATAGGCAACATCCCCACTTTTTCAAACCCGCCGTTTAGTAAATCTAGCCCCAGACCTCTTAGCTTTGGCAATAGAGGAAACCAATGTGTGACCCTTTAGAGTTTCTCTTACTTAAAAAATATCAACACTAAGGGGCAAGTTTTAAAAAAATGTTTAATTGTAGCTGTAGATAAAAATGTGTTTAAAACATACATTTTGTATTCCTAAACAATTTAAAATTGGGACAATTAACTGGACTGTGCTAATCATGTGAAAGTAAATGTTGAAAAAGCCTGTAAAGTGACCTGCATGTATGCTAGTAAAAGAAAACCTTATCTATGAATAAATCTATATTAGTCATTATATAGTAAAACATCTTAAAGTAAATGGATTTAGAAAGTTCCAAGTTATGTATGTAGGCCTTTGTATTAAGTGTGTATACCAAAGGAAGTAAGAAATCTGATGCTACCTATGTTCCCTTATGCATCTACTGCAAAGTTGGTCCCTGATAATAGGATATTTGAAAAGGGGAGTAAAGTAATAATTCATTAGCAAATACATTTTAGAGAAAGCAATTGTTTCCAATACCACAAAGTATATTTGATTATTTACTAGAAGCCAGAACAAATATATGTATTTGAGGTGATCAAACTATGAAACCCCAATCCATGTGATCTGATGCCATCACCACGTTCCTCTGTGACCCAAACCATGCCCCATTGTCCTCTATCTGAATTTATTGATTTAGTGGTCACAAATTACAGTATAAGTCCACTTTGCTTCTCATTTCTTTACAAGAAATTGTCGCTCTACCAGTTTATGTTGGCAATAAATTATAGACTAGAAAATAAGCAATATCAGTTCATGCATGCTTTGGCATTGAAATGCCTCTATAAAAATGCTCCATTAGGGGAAGTGTTAGGTAATATGCATCAGTATTAAGTAAATTCATTTCAGTTGTATAAATGAAACATGAAAGGGAATGAGTATGATCATTAATGAAACAAAACAATATAGAAACAATGTGGATACTGGCTGAAATAAGGATAAACGACAAAACAAAAAATTAATACAAAGGAAGTGGAAACGGATGATTAACTCCTTAGTATCTGCAAGTTTGACACTTAAATAACCAGTTTGAGGAAGAATATTGTTCTAATGGTCTTTCAGCTGAGATACTTAACTTGTCTATATGTACTGCCAATTATATATACCCATAAAATACAAAATGCCCAATTAGGTATACTTAACCCAAGTGCAAAATGACATATTACTGCAATCCATATCCAAATGCGTAAGACATTTTATTAATGACATTTCTACTTTTTTATGCAATACATAAAATTAAGAAATAGTGAGACTAACAAATAACATAGACACAGACAAAAACATCAAGAAATCCCACCCCCCCAACAATACTTTAGGTCAGTAAGGGAGGATAAAATGGTCGTGGCTCAGAAAGGAAGTATGAATATTGTGACACTACTAATCTCAATACTGCAACGTCATTGTACAACAGTGAAACATCTAAAACTGTTGACGTATCATATGTGTTTTCAGCTAAACTTCATATTAAATTAAGTTTACCATGAAAAGTGGCATCCACTGTTTGTTAAAAGCACATTACTGTACACAGTAGTTAAGTAGTAGTTAAATGTCCCTTTAAAACGGATTCATTCAATGATATTATATGTCAGGGAAATATATCAACTGGACTGATCTACTGGGACGTACAATAAATATTCGGTCCATTAAAGCAACTGTGCCATTACATGATACAGAATGTATTAATACAAGGGCCATTAATAATAATCAGCAATCACACAGGCAACTACAAGGGTTCTCTAATGAAGTCACATAGCTTATTAAGGCTCGCATGACCTCTTCACCTTTTCCAACTTCCAAACAGCAATGAAAAATGTTTTACCATTTCAGGCTATTGCTCCCTGTGCCTTAACTGGCTTCACAAATAAAATCCACTCCTAGTGCTAGCAAATCATCTTTCATTTCATATTTGTCAACAAATACTTCTTTATCTGGACAGGGAAAAGAGGTATGAAAGCCATATTTTATCAAAATTTTCACCGTAAGTAGAAATTAAGAAAACAGGTTTCCTTTCTGTTGGAAATCATTTCTACGTGGCTGTTTGGTAGCAATGCCTACTGTTGAAAAAGCAAAAAAAAAAAATATAATATTATATATATATATATATATATATATATATATATATATATATATATATATATACATACAAGTTAACCCGTGCATGATACTCATGCATTCTAGTCAAATCAAGCTACTTAAGGTGTTAAAAAGGTTCTTGTCATGCATTTGGGGCTAGCCCAGGCCTCCTCAGGAGAAGAGCGTTACTTCCCGACGTAAGCGCCCTTTTTTAACGTGGTTTTGTCCACATGTCACCACCTCATCATTTTTCTCCATCACCTCATCCTTCATCTTCATCGTCACATCCTTCATCAAGCTACTTAAGGTGTTAAAAACTCCCCACTGTCACCCCCGGCAACCACCAACAACTCCCAACTGTCACTTCTCCTTCAAGAAATATATAGGTCAGTGTATAACTCTGCCCAGCAGGTGGCGCTGCAGCTTTTTTTTTTTTTCACACACGCCACTAGGCATTTATATATATACAAGTTAACCCGTGCATGATACTCATGCATTCTAGTCAAATCAAGCTACTTAAGGTGTTAAAAAGGTTCTTGTCATGCATTTGGGCCTAGCCCAGGCCTCCTATGGGGAAGAGCTTTACTTCCCGACGCAAACGCCCTTTTTTAACGTGGTTTTGTCCACATGTCACCACCTCATCATTTTTCTCCATCACCTCATCCTTCATCTTCATCGCCACATCTATTCCAGATGTCTATCCAGACACAGGGATCTCTCTCAGCGGTCCTGAGTATCACACTCCTCTCGCTCTGTCACCCCCGGCAACCACTCCCAACTGTCACCCCCGGCAACCACCAACCACTCCCAACTGTCACTTCTCCTTCAAGAAATATATAGGTCAGTGTATAACTCTGCCCAGCAGGTGGCGCTGCAGCTTGTTTTTTTTTTTTTCACACACGCCACTAGGCATTTATATAGTAGAATATATATATATATATATATATATATATATATATATATATATATATACTACCTGTCAAGACACCATGATGACCCCAATGTGAGGTCAATGAAGCATTTGTGAAGGTAACAGATGTTTAACAGGTAATAAAGCAGAGTTTGTTTGCATTGTATTATGTGGTTGGCTGGTCATAACACTTCTGGTTCATCATACCACTAGATATATGAACATTGGCGGATCAAAAGGGGGGGGAAGGATCAAACACCTTCCCTAGCAGGTGCGGGTTGCCTGCAACAACACAATATATTGTTGTCCCTGTTGACTGAGAGGCCGACAGAGCTCCTACCCGGCCGCTCTGGTTGTGTTTTAAACATAATCAGAGCGTCTGGGTAGCATTCTCTGCCAATAGGGACAAGAATATATTGTGCAACTGATAGAGAAAAGGGGGTGTGGCGTAACATAAAAAGCTAGGTCGGCCCCTGCATAAGAATTCACAGCAAGATTGACCAAAAATATCTACATTCCGAGTGATTGTTCTAAAATGTTTTTCGGCGGAAAAAATATGAAACAATTTACTTACATAGAAAAATATTAAGATATCAGAGCAATGTTTCATATATCTATCATGTTAATACTAGGAGGCCTTTTACAGTGGTTTCTGATGGTCGTCATTCCCTTCCCCTTCCACTGTGTCACAGCCAGGGATGAACAAACGGAGCTCAGAGGAAACGGCTGCACAGAGCAGCCACCGGGCTCTGGGGAGGGGTTAATGATCTTCAGGTGGTAATGGAGCTTTAGGAGCAGACAATGTGGCAGCAGAGACATAAAGACAAATACACAGAGACATATTGTACTGCTCTTTTGGCAGAATGGAAGAATGAAATGAAGAATAGAGGGAAAACACTTACATAGCATATATTTTATATTAAATAATACTCTGGTTATTATTAGTAGATTGAGTGAAGAAACATGACATGAAAACATATCCACTTAATATGGACATTTTACTGCGCCTACAACACCTCTATACATTAAAAGTGCTTACAATGTACACTAAGGGGCGTATTCAATTGTTGCTCAGGCCATCGGGAAAACGAGCGCTCTAAAACTATTACCGTTAATACGGTAATTACTCGCTGAATTTCATCTCGCATGAAATTCAGCTAGTAAACTACCGTATTAACGGTTTTTACGCGCAATATTTCCGTATAAACGGTAATAGTTTTAACGCACTCGTTTTACCGGCGGCCGGAGGAACAATTGAATAAGCCCATAAGTATACATATAGTGAAGTATACATAAAGGGGCAGATTCGATTACAAGCGATTTCCCATCAGAACTTCGTGCAAGGGATTAATGTGAGTCATACTAGCAATTACGATACTGAAATCTTTGCTCGCTCATTTTTTTTTAACCCTGGACATCAGCGGGACAACGCTTGTAACTGAATCTGCCTTGTAGAGGTATGACATTTTTTGCCCTGATGTTATATACTATTTGTAGCAATAAATAAAGCAACTTGCATAAAACAGTTTATAAAGTCACACACCGGGCCCGATTCATTAAGGAAAGTAAAGCCAAAAAATGAGCAACTTTGCACCTTGGCAAAACCATGTTGCATTGGAGGGGCAGGCAAATTTAAAATGTGGGGACAAATTAATAGTTGGGGTAGGGCATGTCCTAGATCAACTTTAAATTTCAGTGTACAAATAAGGCTACCACATATTTTTGTGCTACATGAAAAAAACAGTATTTATCTTATGTGCAAAATAATAAACTAATTTGTACCCCTTGCATTGTAACATGGTTTTTCCAGGAGAAAACCTACTCATTTTTTTGCCTTACTTTCCTTAATGAATCAGGCCCATCATGTTTTAAAATGTGAGTAACACAGATGGTATAAATCAGTGTTTTTCCAGCATGTTATCAGATAAACATATTTGGAAGGAAACTAGCATTGTCATACAATGTGATAACAGCTAAAGGAAAGGAATGTTTCTGAATTGTGTTTTCACGTCATTTGTTGGTATAGGGTGTAGCATACAGTCAAGGGAAACTACAATTCCCAACAGGAAATGGGGAGTGAATTACATGTCACAGCGGGAGTGTGCAGAGCAAATGTTCCTGTGGATGGTGGTATTGGGACATTCCAGAATTATGAGATATAGCAAAGAAATTGGTTCTAATTTAATTTCTCTGGCTATAAAAATAATGAATAATAATAAACCAATGTCAAACTGGGTTGTAAAGGGCTCACTAATCATTTACCATGACCTCATCTGTGAGGAGTTTGTATGTTCTCCCCGTGTTTGCGTGGGTTTCCTCCGGGTGCTCCGGTTTCCTCCCACACTCCAAAAAACATACTGGTAGGTTAATTGGCTGCTAACTCGTTTTGACTAATTGACACTAGTCTGTCTGTCTGTCTTTGTGTGTGTGTGTTAGGGAATTTAGACTGTAAGCCCCAATGGGGCAGGGACTGATGTGAATGAGTTCTCTGTACAGCGCTGCGGAATTAGTGGCGCTATATAAAATAAATGGTGATGAAATGGTGATGATTTATTTTACATAGCCACTAGCATGAAACATGTTTCCTTTTCAAAGTACACAAAACCATACAGTATAATAATGACATGTCTGGGATGTCATAAATCTTTGTGTTAACTGACACACACTTACTGTTTGCTAATAAGCATTTTTCATGGGATTGCTGATTCAACATTCAAGTAACAAGGTTCACCTACTGAGAGCTGGGCAGGCTGTATAGAGTAGGCATGGAGAAAGCATACTAGCCATGCTCTCCATAAGCACGCATTTTGACATTTTAGGAACATAGTCCCAAATGCAGAAAACCTGTTTATTACTCGTTGCCCATCTTCCCATAAAAGGATGGAGCTCAGGAACCAGGTTCATCTACACTTCCTGTATTGTGCATATTTTCTCCCATGTACTGGTGGCTTTAACATAAAAAGTACAAAAGCATATGTATACATATATTTCTTTTTTCCACATTATTTAGTTAAGTAGTCCATGAAAAATGGACACATTGTTTCATACCGTCAAGTTTGCATTTCTATGTATGGCAGGAGCTATGGAAACAATTATCAGTAATACCTAAATGTTCCAATTATGTTAACTACACTAGAAAAAAACTGTGCCATATGTATGAGTAAGTAAAATAAGAATTCCTAAAAGAAGAGTTTGTCTTCTGAACAGATGTGAAGTCTTCTGTCACATACCATGGTCTGACTAGATTGCATTGTGATAGTTCTCAACTTACACTATTGGTCCTCATCGAGTACAGCGTAATGTCATTGATGAGATCTGACATTTTAATGGGCTAAAAGTATCTATGTCACATGCATAATTGATGTGAAACACTGCCACTTTAAATTAGATATATTTTTGGCTTTCCCAAACTATGCTGAACAATTTAAACTATTGTTCCATTTTTATTGCCTGTCTAAATGTGGCGTGCATGTATAAGGGCTCTTTATACAGTGGGATTAGCAGTTTATATCTGCATTGCAATATTAAACAAGCTATAGGTTAAACAGTTATTTAACATGTTTAATGCAGCCATATATTGTACATAACAGTTATGACAATGAGATCATTAAAAGACACTTACTGTAAGTCAATGTCATGCACATATTCTTGCACAGAACAGACTTGGGAATGGCTTAGTGACTAGATCACACTGACTGTGGGACTAGAAACTATTTATCAGCGATGATGGGCAGACCTGTACGCCTGACTTATGTTAAAAAAAAAGAGATTTTAGGTTTTGAGATGTTATAATGAGCTGCAAGGGGTTAAGCAGTAATTCAAGTAAGAAAAGTTAAATGAATTCAGGGAGTGGTCCAAAGTTTTAACTTTTGCAGACATGACCTTTTCAATCTCAGAACACACATACCCAAATATGTAGAAAAATATGCTGAGTCAACAGTTTTCTCTGTAATAAACCCCCAATGATTCAATCTGATGATTAATTATGAATAAAGCTTAACTGTATTAATGTTTTAAAAAATGCCAATATTTCTATTTTTACTCACATACATAGGCAGATGTGCATCATTTCTTTATATTTCTTTGCGGTGTATACATACATCATAGTACATAAAAACACATACACTGGAGTACACATGCTCTGTTTATTAATGACATTTGTTCTCAGCTTAATTAATTTGTTGCCTATTTTGAAGAAATTAGATAAAAATAAGAAGGAAACCTAAAGAAACCCCAAATAAAAATATATTTTATTTTATGCTGAAACAAGGTGCGACATATCAATGTGTGTTTTGTCTTAGCCGATAGTGTTATTAGTATTATTTTGAAATAAATTCAAATGAAGGGGTGTAACAGTACAGTAATAAGAGGGCTGCTTAAAAAGTTCATAATGACAGACAGATTAATCAGACTAGTGACAAATGTACTTGGTCTTTGACAAAATCCAAACAAATAACAAAATCAAACCACATATTTAATGGACCTATATGAATATAATAAATATAATGCTTTCCTCTTTTTTTGTAAGAAAAAAAACCTCAAAAACATCAGGTCCATTTTTCCAAGGCACATTATTAATGTCAGTTGTTTAGCTCCCACTGCATTCTTCTCAGTCAATAAGCTATTTTGTGCAAACCATGTTTCAACTACCACTTAACAAAATATGAATTGTGTCAGCTTTCCAGAAATAGTTCAGATGGATAATTGATTTCCTGCTTGCTGCTGATTGTCCTTCGGAGGCTTCCTAAGGTAATGCAGCAATAACCTTGCAAGCTGCCTTTAATAATCTCAAAGAATATTTTTCTTATATTTCTGCAATAGTATAAGTCTTCAGGATTTACGTGCAAACCCCTAAAAGGCATGGACTTCAAACCCATTGTATTGTTAACCTAATCCATTTTCTGTTTATTCCATATTAAAGGGTAATCCCACTTTCTCAAAAGCAATTTATAAATGACCCTCTGTTATCTGAAGAGTGTGGGGCCTTCCCTTGGAAACCTCTGGTGTGGATCCCTCAAGGCAACTAGCTTCCCGAATGGAGGACCTCATTTTGTAGAGCAGACTGCAGTGGTGCCTCCAGCAGTCTCTATACCACTCAGGGCACCAGTGTAATCACATTTCAAAGACCCATTATGGTCACTAATGGCACTGGGACAATATTGACAGCAATGAAGCAACAAAGAGGGATGAAATTATATTAGATGATTACATAAAATAAAGATTGTGTGTAGCGTCACAACGCTGTCGAGATCCAGGGAGATCTGGTGACTATATTATATGCCATTTTTCATTACAGAAGCACTTCACACCTGTAAGATTTCACCGTCCCAGGAGTTACTCTTTGTTATAAATTAGTACAGGGTGTTATTTACACAAAGTGTTTCTGTGCATTGCATGAAAAATGAAGAGACATACAAAGTTGGAAGCTCCTGATGGTTTATCCATCACAGGTTTAGAACTTATAAAATCTACAGTCCGGGGTGGTGATCGCTATAAGAAACTTTGCAAACAAGAGGTCTTTTGGATATATCTGCTTGATACACTATCTCCTGTGGGTCTAAATGAATCGTTAGAACTCAATGATATAGTTTAAATGGATTGATTATATCCATTCCTGTTATTTTATCATCTGGTTGCTGTTTATTGCCAACGGTTGTTTCTGGCTATGTATTACAGGTCTAGATTTTATTTAGAGTGTTATACACACTTGTTGTGTACGCACCAATATATCTAATTTGGGAGGCCGTTTGTGTACATCTGTGTGTGCATTCATATGCACACTTTTGTCCTCTCTTTCTCTTATTTTTCTCTGATAAATTTGATTCTGGATTCCTCTTCATTTTTTGATATATCAATGGTTAATATTAGAAGATATCAATGACTGTCAAAATATTGGAGTCCATATTATTTAATACATGCATATGTTTATTCTCTTTTTCAACAAGTATCTGTGTTATAATGATTACTGTTTGAGACCTATGCACTGCAGTTATAGGGTTAATTTAACAACATGTGATAATGA
This sequence comes from Mixophyes fleayi, assembly GCF_038048845.1. NCBI lineage: Eukaryota > Metazoa > Chordata > Amphibia > Anura > Limnodynastidae > Mixophyes > Mixophyes fleayi. Next base: position 276,071,880 of record NC_134404.1, on the reverse strand, counting down.
TTTTTTAATTAAGTTGAACCACATATAAGATCGCTAAGATCTATGCTCATTAGATCTCTGATGAAGTTGCCTGGAGGCGATGAAACGCGTTACATGGATCATTTACCACTACATTGATTACCATACTGTCCAATATTTTATGCTGGTTATTATTCTTTGAATCATTGGACATTTTTGATTCACCGCTGCACACCTGCACATATTTGGCAAGATCATTGTATATGTGTTGCGCACCAGCAGTGCGCTAGGAAGACTTCCATCTGCTGTGTGTGTCCAGCCAGCTATTTCCTAAGAAACTAGTTCACTGGCACTTGTTTCCGGAGATTGCTAATCCATTGCACCAGGGACGTGAGCGCTTAAGTTTCTCCGTGGAGATATCCTTCTATGTTTTGATGTTTTTCCAGTATTCTGGTAAGGAATTGATACCATACTTCAGCACACCGATGGGCTCTCTCTCTGACTCTTATCCACCATTATCCCTGGCTTTATCAAGTTGTCATTTCAATATCACCGTTATTCTGGAATATTGTACTACACAAGCAGATCAGACTACCGTCATGATACATCTATACCGATATATATTTTTCATATATTTTTATACTCATACATTTGTTCCAGCTGTTGATTTCTATGCGCATTGTTAGGTTACATGTAGGTGCACCTACTATACCAATCATTGAGGTATCCAATATAGTGGTTTTATACTATTTGGAGCACATTATATGTGTGTATGTGATTACTGTGTTGATTACATTTAATAAATTCATTCTTTTTAAACCCTCTGCAGTGCATTACCTTTTTGAGTGAGTGTGGTGACCATTGCTACTTTTGATTTTATTAAAGTTGGAAGCTCTGGCTAAAATAGCATCAAATCAATGGTTCATGTTTAGATGAAAATGGACCAATTATACCCATGTCTCAAATTAATTTATACCACCCAATGCTCCAAAAGGAATAATCAGGACACTTAAAACGATGCCCTGATCCACCCAAGACACAATTTGATCCACTACAACCATTTCCTGGCCACACACTAGATTGGGTATAGCTCCACCCACAAATGTATACTTGTCGTGAACATAGAGAACTTACAGTTATAAGTGTTAACCCATTACATAATTGTGGGGAATAAGGCCTAAATCAAAACTGCAGTGTAATTATGGAATATCAAATTATTCCATTGATAAATTCAGCTACTAAAGTGTAAAATGTGAAGTCAGGTTGTCTGCTGTGTGTGTATTCAGTGGCTCTGCACATCCCAGTGTTAAAAGATAGCAGTGTCACCTGTGGCAGCATCAAAGGACCCTGTGGTGAGCTAGTAATTGGCCTAGAATGGAGTTTTGAAACCTAAATAGACTTTTAGGAACCACTCAGCATGGTGTCTGGCTCAAGGAGACCATGTGTTGACTTGGCTATATTTTATATAGACAAAAATAATTCAGTTTAAAATATGTCACTTAAAATCAATAGAAGTAGTGATCAACCACATATTCCTCAATAGCATGATGAAGGGCAGCTCATATGTCAAATTAAGAATTCTGCCACACTGAGAAGTTGAGGAAATGAGTGTAAGCACAACCGATAGCCAGTACCTAGGCCTGTTTGGTATCAATAGATGGGTAAATTCATAGGGTATCTATTAATAAAATTCAGTCTGTGTGACACTCCACAGAAAAGTTAGGTCACATAGTAGAATTGGGTAGTAAATCAGGCAACATGGAAATGGTGATTGTAAAAAAAGTGTCACAGACCACAACCCCGCAGGAGGTGGGGAAAAGGTAAAAGTGTCTTTAAAAAGTTGAGACCAGTTGCAACAAATTGTCAGTTTCTTGGGGATCAATCTAATTGAAGGACTATCCATCATTTCTGCCTACCCCCAGGCATACAGATTATTATACGCAAGTTATGATCTGTACTTTCAACCCATTTTTTTTATAACTGTTTGCAATTTTTTATTTTTATGCCAAATCTTTATCTAATTTTTTTATTATCTGTAAGCATTGAACCTTTTGTATATTAAATCTAACAATTTAATAGTTCTGTTCTTATTGCTCTAAACAAATCCATTGCCTGTTTAGGAGAGAGAGATTGCTTGATTGGGGTTAACTCTTTAGAAACCAGAGTGTGAAGGGTTAACTGTTTAGCTACCAGAGCACCGAGTGTGCGCAAATGGATAATTAAGTCATAGGTTTGCTACGGTCCTTTTACATAGCTGATGGCAGTTGGCGGAGAGGTGTGGAAGCGGGTGTCTGTGTTGGAAAAGGGACCAGCGAAATCTGTAGCCTTAGAGGAAAAGTCATGAGTGTGCAGAGGGCAGTTTGTGACAGAAAAAGTGGTTTAGGAGCAGTTTCCTGATAAAATAGAGATGATATATTGTATGACTGTTGGAATAGATGATAAGTTATTAAATCAGGGAGTAGCCAGAGGGGCTTATCCCTGACAATGCTCTAAAACTTTTTTGCAACAGAAAGCGAGCCTGTCTTGTAAAGAACAGAGCAGCTGGTGGATAAATGGATATGATGATCTATTGTCAGGACGTCCTCTAATCACTGGAGCAGGTTACAAGCATATTAATACCTTCAATGCACATCCTAAAACTATAAGCTCTATTTAAAAACATTAAATAAATTAAAGCACTATTGCAAGATTTGATACTAAAAATATAAAATATAAATAGTACAATGATTTTGCATAGCACAAGAAGATTGATTTCTTGTCTACTCTGACATATTTCAGCATTCAAATTCCTAAATCAGATTGGCTTTTCAGAAATCAATTTTTAGTGTTTAATAGCCAATAACTACACGTGTAACTTTTGTCTGAAAAATGGTACAGAACATAGTACTGGATTGGAATGAAAAATAAACTTGGTTAGTCTGGGCTTTCTCTGATATTTTATGGACTTAAGTAAGTGGTTTTCAAAGGAACAGCAGAAGGCCAATCTGAATTTTCTGCTCTTGTTACTGTTAGGTTACATACAGTGACATTCAAATTCTGTATTTAAGATTTGTTTCTAATGTAAGTTAAGTGTTTGGTAAATTGATTTTTATCTTCACATCTTTTTACAAACGAGACTGTGCATATGTGTTTTAATGTGTGTTTATTTGTTATGTGGGCTTGCTTTTTTTTTTTTTACTTTTTCTTGCTCCTTTTTAGTGTGTGGGACAGGAATCAACAATTTAAAAACTTACATTTATCTCAATGGGAATGCATTGTAAATGCAATGAAATGCAGTTAAGAAGTGTTTGCATATGTGGCTTCAACATAATGTCTTTTTTTGTCAATGATGCATGATTAGAACTCATAGATTGAACGCATTAATGCATCTAAAAGCATATAAAATGCATATAAGTGTTTTAACATGCAATAAAAAGCACATTGCAGATGCCAGTGCATGCAGCATAAGGGCAGGCCCGGCGCTCCCATTAGGCAACCTTAGGCAGTTGCGCCGGGACCTGCAGGGCGCCGCTGCCGCTGACTAGATTTGAAAATCTAGTCAGCGGAGGGAAGTGGGAGAGAGGTGCAGCGGCGGCGGGGACTAGGATGCAATTTGTGTGTCATCATGGCCCGCCCCCTGCTATAATAGGCTTACAAATGTGATGGCAATCTAGGGGACAAAGCCACAGTGATGCAAATCGCCGAGCCCCACCCCCACCTCCCCCAGATCTCCCTCATCACAACTTGCCGAAGATGGCAAGTATGCTATTATTACTGCAGCATTTAATAAACTTCCTAGCTTCTGGCTGTCCTGAAATTTGCGGATCACAATAAGGAAATATACTGTGGTAGGTATACACCAGCAAAGCTTTGGTAGGGGCCAGGATATGCCACTGTAGCCTGCTGGGCCCACCGCTTTGCCCTGAAAAGAGAAAGCATGCTATACCTATTATAATGTAGCATATCTCTCAGAGTGCATGGAGAGTATTAGTTAGCTCAGTTTGGATCCTAACCATAATTTATGTTTGAATAATAAAATATCTTAATTTATTTAAAACTGAGTGTAACAGAGACACAAAGTGCTCTAACAAAGGAGCAGTATCTCATTTTTTAATGATTGCCACATTCTGGTTGTGATGATTTATTCTTGCAAAAAGGCAGTTTGTTAATATGACACTCAGCAGAGCACAACGGAAAGTAATTGCATATCCATAGGTCTGCAGGAGAAGCTGTGAAACTCAGGGACATTTCTGAAACACCAGGCTCAGTCTCCATCAGTTTATACGCAGAAATGACCTTAACAGAACTTGAAGCAATATAAGTAGGTACAAGTGCCTGATCTATACATTTATACAGAACTTTAAGGAAACTGTAATATTACTACTGTGTGCTCTAGCCTAATAATACCTAATAATTATCTTATGGAAATTATTATTGGAGCTGCCACTCATGCACACAAGTAAGGGCCCTTTGCAGAATAAGTTATATTTAGATGTTTTACTAGATAATTATAGATACATAAAATAACCCGCTGGTTACAATACATCAGCCGGGCCCTCATATCTAGGTGAGATACATTGCACTATAGAACACTGTGCTATACCATATAAACATTAATAAAGGCATATCCAATAAAATCCCATACATTAATAAAACTTGATTATAAATAGATTGTATTTATAGTTTGATACAGCTAAGAGAACGCTATTCTTTATAAAACCAAAGAATAGGCAAGCATCGTTACTTGACGTTTTCACTGGGGTGTAAGCACCTATTTTATTATTTTTTAAATCTTTAAAGTGATAGATGTTGGAGTCTGTGGCAGGACATAAAATGGTCACAATGTGAAAAGAACTGAATGTTTGCTACCAGGAGTTGTACTACATTTTTTGTGGATTAAAATGACTCCTCTACATTTTAAGGTGTATATCTATATATCATTGAGTATGGTATTGTATGGGTAATTCAGTATAATGGTAAATTACAAGCTAATAAAAAATTGTTGCATTAAGGTTTAAAACCCATTTAGATGATTGGGTTAATTAATTCAAGGACTTAGATAGTGTTCATCCTTACTTCTTTATATTGCAGTATATATTTGCAGGCATGTTTGCTTCCTAAATAATGTAGCACGGCACACTCAAAACATGCCTTTATAGCAGAGTCATAGTTTTGTCAAATTTACTTTTTCAGGTTAAAATCAGGTTGCACACTATGGGCGTAATTAGGAGCTGGACGCATGGGGTCCAAAAAATATGCTCTAAAAAGTCGCACATAAAAATATAGTACTTATATATGCTGAGTTTGAGGCACTGCAACATGTGTACAGCTCTGCACCTGTAGCATAAGTGCCAGGTTTACGTAAGGCCTACTTACACCCTGATACACTCACCTCCAACCTGACCATAAGCAGAAGAAAGGTTTTTTAACATTTGTTTTGTTGACTAAAAATGCATACGCTATTAGGCTTCATTTGATTAACAAAGCATGTCTATAATAAATCAGGTACAATCTTCCTTCTGGTGTGTGAATGAAAATAGCAAAAATGTTTAAATATGCTTTCAAAATCATATAATATATGCATAACCAGTCAGGAAAACACTGATAAGCTTCAGAGGTGAAACTACAATCAGCCAATCATACGTGGCTATCCAGGGGCGGATCTAGATAAGTGCTCTACCCGGGGCGATTTTTTTGGGGGGGGATTTACGCCCCTCCCCCTTTCTGATTTCTAAGGCTGCCGGACAGTATGTGCAGGTCCGCTTGGCAGTGGCAGTGTGCTGCCCCGCTGCTCTGATTGTGTTTAAAACACAATCAGAGCAGCCGGGCAGCATACTGTCACTGCCGAACGGACCTGCACAGTGTGCAGCTGTCGGCAGCAAGCCCCTGCTAGGGGTGGCGATTGCACCGATCGCCCCCCCCCCCCCCCCCCCCCCGGATCCGCCACTGTGGCTATCTAGTACTGGCGAACATCACCATCAACAAGGTGCATTTGCACCAGCCTTCAGGCACTCACAAGTGGTACGCCTACTACAGATGTATCTGTCTCCGGAGCTGGTCAACCTCAGCTTGCAAATACGACTACCACACCCTTATTGTTCTCAGTCTGAGTTTGCACACCCCTTCCTTCTCCCGTTCCACCTCTCCAAGTGTATGAAAAGCAAGTACCAAATCCGCATACAGACGTAAGCGTACACTTTTTATTTAGTGAGCACACACAGTATGCATTTCTGTAATTTATGTACACAAACAGGCTAATATTAAAAATATATGGAAAAAAAACTGTGGCTACCCTAGCCAAGCAAATGAGCACAATAAACTGTGAAGCAGAAGACTAAAATTATATAAAAAGGATGTGCATAGAATTACAATAACAAACATTTCTCTGACTGTAATATGGAAGCCATAAAAAGGCAATTCAGCAGAGTATAAAGCTATTTCCCTAAATGCACAGTGATTAGCGATTTTTCATTTAGTCTTTACATGATAAAGAAGAATGATAAGGGAAAGTGAAAAACAGTCATGTAGCAGAAACAAGAAAATAGATGTTAGAGTAGGGATTAGAGAATATCTCACCACATGTCTCAGTGATACTTGCCAAGCAAACATCTGTTCCAACAGATTACAAGCAAATTTGAACCAAAATAAACTCTGTTACAATTTGCAGCTAATAATATAACATATTTACAGCTGAGATATCATACGCGTTTTACTCAGCTGTCTACAAGAAAACAAATTGCAGCTCACTTCCCCTACATACTATAGCTAGCTGGCTGTAAAGTAACAATTTCTAAATGAAATCCAAAAAAAGGGATCATGGTAAAAAATACTGGTAACTTTTCTATTTCTGGACATGACCCATTGTTTCTCTATCACAAAACATAGGGAAAAAACAGAAAAAAAAAAGAATGGAGCTCCATTGCGAATTGTCATTGCTTAAATACAAATAATGGGTCTGGTAGGCTTGGTGTTCTAAAACTGCAGTCACATTGTACTGTGTTATATAGGTAACATACAAAGAGGAGAGCTCCATTGCCAATTGACATTGCTGAAATACAAATAATAGGACTGGCAGTCTTGGTCTAAATATGCAGTTACTGTACTATAGCTCACTCAGAAACAAGAAAGGTGGCAGGGTCCCGTGCTGAAACAGAAACTGTAATAAAAGGGCTGTCAGTGTTCTTAAAAGTCTCCAGTTACATTCTACTGTGCCATAGCCCATACAGAAAGAGGAGGAGTGGCATTTTTCTTGTCACTCTCCAGTCTCAGTCATGATGATATTAATCCCTCTACCTCATGTGCCTATGTTCAAGTGCATAGTGGTTTTAAGTCAGGGAAACAAAATAGTAAATAAAAAGCTTGTACCTTTTTAAAGAAAAAAACACCATTCTAATAAAGGTGAAAGTTTACTGTAGAAAAACATAAAATTGCCAACATGCCATTCTACCCAAAATATTACCAAACATACCAGCATCATCTAGCTTCCTTCTCTCAGCTAGATCTCAGCATCTGCAATCTACACTGTCATCATATTCACCCTCATCAGTGTGTAAATCATCCTCAAACAATACTAATTCATCCCCGCTGGAATCCACCATCACAGAAGTATGTGTACTTTGATGTAATTGCCAGTAATGGACTTCCTCATGGAATTTGTAGTTCATTTTATGGAAGAGCTGTCACGATTTTTGGGCAATTCTTTTAGACCAGACCAAATGTCAAAATGTTGTGCAGACTCATCTGCATCACCACTGGGTGTCTTGGGAAAGCTTAGTTTTTTCCTAGCAGCAACTTCCAGAGAAACTAAAGGAGACGTCATTGTGTCATGTACCACTTGAGCTGTCAGCTTGCTCATTGCATCTCTTCAGATCTGGGTCAGTTGGAAAGAAAGAGAAGACATAGCTCTTAAACCTAGGATCAAGCACAGTTGTCAAAATGTAATGATCCGATTTCAAGATGTTGATAACTCTTGGATCCTGGAGAATTGAACAAAGTACTTCATCTACAAGTCCAACATAATTAGTGTAATTGCTTTGTTTCATTTCCTCCTTCAATTGCTCTTGCTGCTTTTCAAAAAGTATAATTAGGGGGATCACTTGCCTCAAGCTAACACTCTCTTCACATGTGACTACTTTGAGTGGTTTCAGCACCTCGCACAACACGGAAAATATTCTCCACTGCGCTGGACTAAAGTACATTCCCCCTAAATTATATTCTTCTTGCAGCTGCTGCATTCTCCTTTAGAAAAAAAATTGGAATACAAAACCAAAACACGCAAGGGCGGTTTTGCCAAAACCAAAGCCAAAACACGAAGTTAATCCAGATCCAAAACCAAAACCAGAACACGGGGGTTAGTGAACATCTCTAATATAAATTAGGTGACAGAGTGAGTCTTCTTTGAAAAAAAACAAAATATTTGTCATAGAAAAGAGAGATAGCTGTTATTATCTTTTATTTATATAGCAGTGACATTGAGGGGATCATGACATAAACAAATAATATACAATGACATGAATCCTTCCCTCCTGGCACATCCTGGAGGAGAGGTACAAGTGGCAGGTGTGGGAGGTCGTGGTGGCACAACTGTCATAATCGAGTAGCAGTGGCATGGCCATGATGACGTGATGTGCAACAAATTGTGTCATCAAGGCTCCTGCCCATTTGTTTAGGGAAGTGAGGGGGATGAGGGAAGGTGGCTTTGACCAGATGGGCTTACTTTGCCACCCAGTGTGATGGTTTGTTGTTCCTAAAGGGTCCTTATAAGGACATTACACACCAGTTAGATGTACTGGTGATAAATACAGGATGAAAAACAAGTTGAGATACACAATATAGCTATTTTTATACAGTTTCTGGGGGTAAACCAGCCCCCTGCCCATACCTGGCATCACCAGCGGTTTACAATAGGCTCAAATGTCAAACCGCTGGAAATGTGAGGAGTGTCAAACACCTAAACCATCAGCAGTCCAGTTAAAACCATAAGTGATTTAGTCATAAAAAAAAAAAGGCAGTGTTTTTTTAGACCTGTTTCTGATGCTGCTTGAGCTATCTTGCCACTGCCTTATGAATTTATGGGAGCAATCATTATTTATTGATTAAGGGGACATAATTAAATTATAATTAACTTATGGGACAAATGAAAAAATCTAATGACAAATTTAATTTGCCACATTAGTTAATTGTAAATTAATTCTGACCCCATTAATCAATAAACAATGATTATCCCCATAAGTCAGTGGTGCTCCTCTTGTGTTCTGCATGGATAGGTCATACAGCATGCAGTTTAAATAATCTCACCTATCACAACCACCTCTCTTTCCGGCTGTTTTTCTGGTGGTTTTCCCAGCTGTTTGTCAAACTGCTGCTTAATAAATCTGACTGTTTACATTCTTCAAGTTAAAACTTGTGAGGTGTTGTATAATGTAGTGCTATATTAAACTGTAATTTTCTGAAGGTTTTCTAGTGGTTTGGCCTTTAGTAAATCCAATAGAATATCTGGCTAAAGCAAACATTTTTAACAAATAGCACTTTAGCAAAATTAGCCATGAGGCTTCTAATACTGGAGTCTTACAAAAGTTATTTTCTGTGTGTTTTTGAAACATTTTATCCTATATTACTATAGCGTAAGATATGTGAAAGTCATGATCCATTCTCAATTGTTACAGCATAACCTTACAAAATGACACGTGAAGATATAGGATATCATCCACCTTCTATGCAGCTGCTCACTATAATTAAACACAGTCATTATCATATGATGAAACCTATAAACACAAAATACATACTTAGGTTCTCAGCGCACCAGTAAAATATGCATTTACAATACATTCAAAACATGGCAATATGCTCACTGTTCCAATATAACAATTTGAACATTTTCCTGACCGCCTGGTACCCCACAGTGTCTTAGTGGACTGGTCTGGGAGCCAAAATGTTTAAACTTCTGTACCTCAGTCAGCCTCCCAGCTTTGCTTTTTCATTAAATATTGTGTCTTCTGTTGTAGCAGCTGCACTTGTTCCCCAATACTGGACTAGGTTCGTTATTGTGCAGAAATGTGAACTATCCTATAAATAATGAGCCTCTGTGTTATCATTAGTCTGAGCATACTATTTTTGGCTTGGGGTGTACACGTCAATGTGGGTTGGTGTCCTTTGCAAGCCAGGGTTGTTCTTCAGTCCCAGTCCACCCCGTATGCTCTCCAAAGATATTTCATTCTTTCACCAAGAGATAAGCTTAATTTTCAAAACTATTCTGCAAAATATTCCCCTCATTCTGGGTGCAGCATTATATAGCTTTCTCCAGCGGAATTTAGCCGTACGTATTCTATGCAGAAGTTGTCTATCAGTTTTGTTCATCCCAGAATTTCCCCTATCATGTATGCTCAACCTGGAACTTCTCCATTAATTTTATTTTCCCTTATTATACTTCAACCACAACACAAAACAGAATGAGTTGACATGGGTCTCCAAGATTGTATCATCGTAACTTTGCAGCTCCGTGAAACGGACTGTTGTGCCACAAAACTTCACATATCTCCACTTTTATCTTTCATTTCAACTTGGATCATGGAATTAATTTTGCAAGCACAATATTCATTTTTAACATCAATGTCAGTTTTAGATTCCCAATGCTAATGCTTCCACATATCTGGCATTAAATAACTTATTAAAATACTCCCTGACTTATAAGAAACAGATAACGTATAATGTATGTGTGTGCAGTGTACAAGGAAATGTGTCTGAAGCTTTCCCAACGGGCATACACATAAGAGCATTGGCAGGACATTTGAAGGCTTTCCATAGGCCACCAAACCTATTTCTCATTAACTGGAACCTCACAACAGTGCTGGGATCACTTAGAAATGCTTACTCCTATCTTGTGCATAGATTTTTACAACATGCCTGGTCTAACCACATTTTATTACAAACATCTGATTAATCAGGGTCTGTTCTGATGTGAATAGATGCAGTACCAACCTTCAGTGGTTTTACTATTAGTAATGTATATTTCAGGCATTTCTAATGCAGTAAGTAATTGTACTTCCACATGCATATATACCATACTTGCCAACTCTCCCTGAATGTCAGGGAGACTCCCTGAAATAGGGGTGATCTCCCTCACTCCCTGAAGAGTCTGGCATTCTCCCTGATGCTGAGCCAGTACAAGACATGGTTGGCTTCACCATCTGTGGCATGATGACGCAGTTCAGAAATTGTGTCCTATGTCCATGTATTGATGCCTATGGAGGTGGCCATTTCCATGGAGACCAAGATTTAATCAAAGACTGACAGGTAAGACAATATGACTTCAGTAATGGAGACAGAAATGTAAAAGACACTTCAGTCTCTAGAGATTCATTAGCTGTTTTTCTTTAACGCATAGTTGCCCTGCTCTCCTGGAATGCTGGGAGACTCCCGCATTTCTGGGAGACCTCCCAAGCTCCCGGGAGAGCAGGGCAACCTCCTGGTTCTCGTCCCTGCAATAGATAAGTTGGGGGCTTAATAATGCAAATATTGTGTCATTAATGATGCAATTCGTCAAGCCCCACCCCCGCACGCCCACCTCCCCTGGGATCTCCCTGAAGCCAACGAGGAAAAGTTGGCAAGTATGATATATACAAAAAAGGGGCAAATATTCATACAAAATGCGATAAAGTTACAACAGTGTTCTTCAAATCAATAAAGATGCTTTTAGAAGTGTATTTATGCAAATGACTATCATTAACAACCACATTTTTCACTATACACCAGTATAGATAGGTGAAACTAGCAATCACAACATTGTGAAGGGGCCAACTCACACCACTGTGTCAGGAACAACTGCACTCCTCAGAGGTCCCCACTCAGCTGTTCTGAGCATGTACAGTGGAGCCCTGTGTGGTTTCCATATTTCATGCAGACCCCCTGGTGTATATTGTAAAGCACACCCCAAATAGCTATATTGCAAACAAGTATCCCCCACTCTCTCATATTATATATATATATATATGTATATATTTGGCTGTTTTACCTTTCCTGTTTACAAAACATTTATTCTACAATATCTCAACCTTTGCTTTGTGATGCATAAAATGTCACATTTAGCATCTTTATACTTTGCTGTTACAGTGTCAAAAATAAGCAGGTACCATACAGATAAACAGTAATATATGCATGCTGGAGACCTGCACATCTTTTATCGCAGCAGAGATTTCCTACGTCTGCCTGTTTTATTGCTCCCATAAACGCTGTACACTACAGGCATCAGGATTTGCCAAAGGCCTCTTTAAAACGCAACAGCACGCGGCATGGTAAACAAATTTGTCAGTGTCACCATCTCGTATGGATCTAGCACACTACTAATATATATTCTGCTACACTTTAAACAGGCTTTAATTCATTGTGTTGCCTATTGCATCTCGGAGTGACAACCGCAGGATTCATCAGAGGGAATAACCCAATAACAGGTACATAACATGATTTAGTCCCCACTTAATTCTGAAAATTGCTGGAGCCGTACTGATGTGATTCAGTGTTGTAGTGGCCTAATCGTAGGCTTAACAGATGACCTCAGCCGTAAGACAAATTAAAATAAATCCTGTCTCAAAAAGATGCCCTTGATAGGACTTAATGGTCAGAAAGACTTCTGAATGAGGTCTTAGATGTAAACAGCATTATTCAGTAATCGAGTCAGCTCCACTTCATTTTACATTGCATTAGGATTTTCCCTGACAACAAACTTGCTTTAAACTGCAAAATATTTGATCATTTAACAACTGGTGAATGTGAGGCGAGAAACATTAGTAAGCTTATTGGCTTAGGCACAATTGATTTTATTTCTCTTTGAATCCATCGAGACGTGGCAGAGGGTCCTCTCTACAATTCATTTAACTCCCTTCTACTGACTGGTTTGCTGCTAAAAAACTGTTTAAAATGTGTGAATAACACTCAGAAGAATTTTAAAGGGAAACAAAAACTGTATTCCTCAGGCTACCAATAAAACTTTAAGGGCTATATCTATGACTTCCCTCCCGCAAAAGATTCACGGGAAATTATCATCCATTATCGCTGCTTTTTTACAACAGCTTATTTATTAAACAGTCATGACCGGGCAGCGTATTCGATAAGAGACAGTGCTGGCAATGACTGTCTGGTAATGTAAACTCTGCTTAGTTAGAGTAGGGAGGGGAGGGGTGACCAGGCTGCCACAAAGGGATCAGAAGATCCATCTCCTACAATGTTCTCCTCATAGAATAGATTGGCTAATTAGCAATTGGGTACAAGTTCCGAAAAGTGAAGCTTTTTAGAGCTTGGTAAACAGGACCACACTGCAGTCCCCATTGAGGCTAATGGGGACTGTGTTATTCTGCAGCAGTAGGAGGGCCATGATGACGAGAAAGGTGCATCACTGACCCACCCACCCTACCTTTGTATTGCTTGTAGGGCAGGTCTGATAAAGGGGTTTAGGTTGACTACACACATGCAGATGCTGAGCCTGATTAAGGAAAGTACTCTTTTTTTACTTAAGTTTTCTCCTGGACAAAACCATATTACAATGCAATTGGTGCAAATTAGTTTATCATTTTGCACATAGGTTAAATACTGGCTGTTTTTTCATGTAGCACACAAATATAAACTTTGAATTTCACTGTACAAATAAGCTATCGAGTATTTGTGTGCTGCATGAAAAGACAGCCCATATTTTCCTTATGTGCAAAATAATAAGTTGCTCCCCGTGCATTGCAACATGGGTTTTTCCCAGAAAATTTAAGTAAGTAAACTTACTCAATTTCTTGCTTAACCGTCCTTAATGAATCAGGCTTGCTGTCATTAGGCCTGAATACAGAAAAATAGGAGCCATGTCCAATTACACATGATGGACTATGGCACAGTTGAAAGCCTGTTACTAGGCAGCTTGATCATGCCACTTACATCTAACCATGTCACATTCTATAGTAAAACTAATTTGTGGGCAGTGTGTGAATTAGTTTGGCATGATCCAGCTCCTTATGTTACCAAGTACCAGGCTGTGCCTTTAACCTAAGCTATGATACATCTGTAGCTGGCAAATTAATATTGACTGTGGCATAACAATCAGGGTAGCAGCTACCAGGGGTGTATTGCCCTAGAAACGATGGGGGGGGGGGGGGGAGGGGGCATCAAAATTTTGCTATGTGGCACTCAACTTTTAGTTACGCCGTAGAGTGGTGCCAAATCAAAATCTGAAAAGGCTTAACATTTCTGCTTAATGTGACCTGGTTTAAGAACAATATATGATTTGCGCAGGTTTACGTGTTAGATAAAACAATTATAGAATAATTTGCTAAAAACCACATTGTTCCATTGGAATCTCTGGGCAATGCTTCATTTTACCAAAGAGAAAATTAACAATTGGCATCCATGTTAATATATGCAAAATAAAAAATGTTTATTTATGCTCAATAACGAACACTGTATGTTGTACTCATCAAATCTATAAAATAAGATAGGAAAAGCATATACTTTCCTTTTAACTGTACCCGTCATCCACACAAAGTGGAGACAGTCATTTTGTAGGTGGATCCAACGTACAGCCAATCAATTAATTATGAAAAAGTGACATCAGTGAGGCATAAGGAAAGAGAGCTACATTCTCATGAACATTCGTCCACACAATGTCTGCCTCCTCTGTTTACAGTCAACAGGTACACTTTGGTAGCCATATCTGCATGCCTCCTAATTTAATATATTCGCTCAGTCACTATGGATAATATTTTGGGATAATAACAAAAATGCCAACAGTACTGCCATTACATTCAAATACATGTAGAACACATGTATAGAGACACCTCTGGAAGCATTCCGCAATGGTAACACATCTATTAAAATCCATTTATCTTGAGTCATTTGCAGACAACTAATTGTGTTGATTATCCTTCCGAATGTTGAAAGTTAAATACACTAGTTAATACATTCTTGGTTTAGAGAGATGAAAAAACACCTCTATAACCTTCACAAACCCTTGAAATATATTAGATTTCTCCTGCACCTCTGCGCGGTTTGTGATGCCTTCTCTCGCAACACATTTCTCAGACAGCATGAGTGCCCGACCAGCAACATGACTTCAAGGGAACAGCTGAACACTTAATTAAATCTATCAGGATTAGTTGCTGAAAGAAAACAAAAGTGGAGAGGAGTTGGAAAAGTAATTTAACTTAATATTTTCAATTCTGCATCTTTCACTCATGCAATCAGAGAGACTGGCATGTGGGCTCCCTGCTGGCTGGGCTCTGTTCAATTGCTGTCAAGGTCAGCTACCTTTTCTAATGCACCTTGATATTTTGCTTTACTCTTGACTCAAGTACAGATGGCTGGTACCTGACAGGTGCAGAATAAATTCCCATGTGCTCCCTTTCACTGATCCAATTCTAATCAAAGTCCTATTCAGCAATTGGGGAAATGATTTGTTTCCAAGTCAGATCTAAAGGCAATGTATCAATTTCTTTGCACATAACACCAGTCTCCGGTTAGGTCTACTATTGAGCCAACAACATTATTTAGCCTTTATTGTGCCATGATTTGGAGTAAGTGAGCTACCACTTCTTGTGAGTGTAGCGGGGTAACAACAGAGTCATTTTCTCCAACTCCTGAGATACTTGGAGAATGCGTACATGCAACTGTTAAAGAACGTGTAGTGTTGCTACACAGCTTTGGACACATCTAGATGAATTATACTTACAATTTAGTTGATGGTGAATATGTCATGAACGGTACAGTATAATCTCTATACATTTCATATTACCCCGCTAGCCTCAGGTGCTAATACTCTAAGGCTGGAGAGCGGAGACTGCGAAAACCACATCTATGAACAGATATCTCTATATTCCTATTGTCCAATTACAATGGTGCTCATATCTACAATGGTGCATCTTCCTCCAAAGCACCTAACCCGTTCAATGCAGCACAGCCAAGCTGCCCTGATCAGGCACCATCCTTGTATAACTCATAACACATCAAGGGGTAAATATATCAAGCAAGAGTTTTCTGGGGGTTTGAAAAGCCAATCAGATTCTAGCTATCATTTATTTAGTACACTCTACAAAATGATAGCTAGAATCTGATTGGTTGCTATAGGAAACATAACTGTGGCCTATAGCAACCAATTACTGTAAATACATACCAGCATTACTCTATGGACTGGAGCAAGTTCCTTATATTCCTTTCCCTCACTAGCCCTATGAATCCCAATGATGCAGAATTCAAGTAATAGGCAATTTTAATATATAAGCATTAATAAATATAGCTGGGCACAATGGCAGAGTACAATGATGATTCATGAAGCTACTGTCTGGGTTCAATGCACTTGCGGATTATCAGAAGTAACAACTCCCATGGGGCCAGAGGAATGGCAGCCATTTTGCCGACTGATTTTTCCTCATCCTCTGCTGTTAAAAATCATGCTTTTACTGGCGCTTTTTTTTTTTATGCTAATAAAAAGCATGTAAACGGGTATCGGTATGAAACTTATTGGTTTCAACGGCTTGTGATGAGAAACAGTAGAGCAGCAGCATCTATTGGACACTGTCTGCTCTATTTACTCACTTTTAATGCACGTGAAAGCAATGGGATGAAGGGGTCAATGGTGTGTTCTGGTACGGTTTCAAGGGGTTTTGCAATGCCATTGAGATCTGCAGATTCTATATGACAACCCACTGCCAAGGACCTTCCACTGCAGCTGTGGCAGTCCTTGGCAGTGGGTAGCTATACAGAAAACGGAAGCACAGGAGCAAGAGTGAGGGGTCTATGTTGTTGATAATGGTCAGGGCCGATGTTAGACTTAATCCACCAATGCTTTATCTATGCAGGTGACAATAGCAGTTGGCTAGTGATTGGGCAACCACTATAACAATTTTATTTCATCTTTGTTATCAAAATTGCTAAATCATGAACACTTAACTTGTAAAATTTGCAGTGTGTTTCTTGTCTCAGAGGAATTACAAAAATGTATCTGCACTTAGCGGTTTCATGTAATAATACTGCTTCTGTACTGCAGGATGTCACACACTGATTATTACAAGTAACCAGTTAAGAGAAATTTACATGCTCTGAATGGTTTTCTGCAATAAGAACTCCCAAAATGTGCTTGAAAGATTATTAAAGACCTGCAATTATTAAAATATTATAAATAACTGCATTAGTTACATTTATAACGAGTTGACAGTATCCGGTATTCCGATTTGGCATCTAGAAGCATAGGTAAACCGCACTATGTGAATTGGCAGAATGTGCAGTTGTGTACAGTAGATTTATATTCAAACACAATTTTGGACTAAGAGAATCATTAAAAATTCATCAGTTCAATAAAATGAGGGAGGTCGTTCTAGATTCCTAACACTGAACAAGGACATCCTATATCTGAGTGAATAGATTTCAGAATCAAAAGATGAAATGTAATGATGTGCCAGCAGAATAACAGTTATTGTGTATTTCAATAGAAGAATGAAACAGTGAGCAGCTGAAAGTAAGCATTCGATTAACTGACTGCTTGATCAGACGGAATGGAAAACTTTACTGATGGCATTGCAGTGTAACTGCAATTAATTCCCTGTTAATAAAGACTGCAGCCTCATTAACTAACCAAGACCTTGCATGCACTGCAAGATGGCAAGTCATCACGCTAATTACATGGTCCCTGGAACAGTCCGTACGGCATGTTGTCAACACCACCAGCAATTACAAATGCCAGTGTTTGAAAAATAATTAATATATATGCTGGACTGAAATGTTTTTGAACAGTAGTAAACAATTGTAACTATATATATATATATATATATATATATATATATATATATATATATATGTGTGTGTGTGTATGTGTGTTTTGTTTGTGCACTAGACTTAGTCCAGTGCAATAACACTTGGTGACAGATGGACCTAGAAGTAACCTGGGGTACATTCTTGAATATTGATTTATTTTTAATACAAAAGCTTTATTTAGGACTCGTTTATCAAAACAGTCATCTGTGATTATCCAGTGTGCCATATCTCACTGTGTTTACCAGATTATTATGTGTTATGCACTAGAAGCTGTCCTGAGATTGAAGACATCTAAGTGAAGTCACATGAGCAAGGTTATCTCAGATCAATAATGGTCATGATTTATCATCATCTGGAACCCCATGAAATCATTGCTGTTATAGCTTAAAAAAAAGAGTAATGTACCTGTGCATTGTCACTTGTGTGTCACATTACAATTTCACATGTAGCACTGAATTTATGTTATAGATTTAATATTGAGTGGGTCCTACAAATTAACTCGAATCACTTACCCCACAATTAGCTGTGGTACATAGAAATAATAATGTTATACAAATGGAAAGATATAGATAGGATAGGATAGGATAGATAAGATAGATAGTTACAAAATGTCCTGTAGGTTTCCATTTGACAAGTTACACACAGGGCTGCCAAGAAGAATTCAGGGCCCGGGTACAACAAATTCATGGGGCCCCCCTCATAGTGAAGTAAGCCCCAAAAAATTTTTGCGCCGCCATTAGGTGTATGGTCATATATTAAGGGGCGTGGCTAGCCAAACGGCGGTGCAAAAATTTTGGGAGGTGTGGTCATGCATTTGGGGGCGTGGCAAACGTGCCATTGGGGCGTGGCTAACATAAAAACCACTAGGCTCTCAATTCGCCGGAGCGTCACATATGTTCAAGCACTCCTGACTTTCAGGACATCTACCACCACAGGGTAGTATACAAACAATGCAGTGTGTACACAAACAGTTCAGTCTTAGCCTACACCTTACATTGGACACAACATTCACCAAAAATTGGTATTGTCCCTACTAGAATCACAACATTTCACACACTGTGCTGCTCTCTCCTACCTGTTCTTCTCACTTTCTCCACCTGTGGCTGCTGCTTTCTTTAGTTGTGGCTTGTCCGGATCCAGAAATGTTGTAGGACCTATTTTGAAAAAAAAATGGCTACATTTAGAAAATTACAGCCAGCCCCAGCGTTAAATCAATAGCACCCACGATTAATAATTAGGCCTTCCTCCAGCCCCAACATTAAAATAATACTATTCACATTTAATAAATAAACCTATTTCCCTTCCTGCAAACAGCCCCAGCAATACCTATTTCCCGCAACCATCACTGCCATTAAATAATTCAGAGTCACATTTAATAAATAGACCTCATTCTCCCTAAACTCACCCCAAGATTCAATAGCCCCCAAACCACCCCATCTTAAATTAATAGTCCCTACTATTAAATTGCCTCACCATCACCCTACAAACAAAATAGCGCCCATTAATTAGCTGCCACCTACCTCACACACACTACATTGCAACAAGCCCCCTGTGCCATTACACACACAATACTGTGCCCCTTCATCACAACTACACTGTACCCCCTTATGCTCACACTGCGACCTCCATGCTGCTTTTCCCTTCTTTTTTACTTTGTGCCTCTCTCCCACTTTTTTTCCTCCTCTGTTCCTCTCTCCCACTTTTTTTTATTCCTCTGTGGCTCTCTTCTTTTTTTCCTCCTCTGTTCCTCTCTCCCACTTTTTTTTTTATTCCCCTGTGGCTCTCTCCTTTTTTTCCTCCTCTGTTCCTCTCTCCCACTTTTTTTTTTATTCCCCTGTGGCTCTCTCCTTTTTTTCCTCCTCTGTTTCTCTCTCCCCAATTTTTTTTTATTCCTCTGTGGCTCTCTCCTTTTTTTCCTCCTCTGTTCCTCTCTCCCACTTTTTTTTTTATTCCCCTGTGGCTCTCTCCTTTTTTTCCTCCTCTGTTCCTCTCTCCCACTTTTTTTTTATTCCCCTGTGGCTCTCTCCTTTTTTTCCTCCTCTGTTCCTCTCTCCCACTTTTTTTTTTATTCCCCTGTGGCTCTCTCTTTTTTTTCCTCCTCTGTTCCTCTCTCCCACTTTTTTTTTTATTCCCCTGTGGCTCTCTCCTTTTTTTCCTCCTCTGTTCCTCTCTCCCACTTTTTTTTTTATTCCCCTGTGGCTCTCTCCTTTTTTTCCCTCCTCTGTTCCTCTCTCCCACTTTTTTTCCCCTCCTCTGTTCCTCTCTCCCCAATTTTTTTTTATTCCTCTGTGGCTCTCTCCTTTTTTTCCTCCTCTGTTTCTCTGTCCCCTTTCTGTATAGTACTGTACCTCTCTGTTTTCCTCCCCTTGCCTCTCCGTTTCTTTACTTACCTTTTGTCAACTTCTTTCTTTTCTTTTCTGCTCTTCTGTCTCCTCTTCTGTCTTCTTTCTTCCTGCTGGCTGCGGCGCTCCTCACTGACTGACAGGCGTGACTTGATGATGTCACGCCCGGCAGTCAGTGTGAATGGAGGAGAGGAGGGACACGGCGCCGCGCGATCACGTGAGTATTTTTTTTTTTTTTTTACATTTATTCTTCCTCCCAGCTCCCAAGAAACCCAAGACCCCCCCCCCCCCCCCCGCGGGAAAAAAAATTATTAAAAGTTAAAAAAAAAAGCGCAAGACAGGAAAAAAAAAAAAAAAAAATTAATTAGCAGCGAGGGCCCGGCCCGGGCCCCCTGGCATGGCCGGGCCCGGGTAAACTGTACCCGCTCCCCCCCCCTCTCGGCGGCCCTGGTTACACAACCCTAGTAATTATCACCAATAATTGTAGACACTGATTATACTGTCTCATTGTTTTTAAAGCATCAGGGAGCTACATTCAAAAAAGTACAGTGTTGCTGGAAACTGGCAGCAAGAAAGGAAGTAAATGCTAATTGAGGATGAATACTTTTATTCTGACGGCAAGTCATTTGAAGACAAAACTGACTTAATTACTTAAAATGAGTTATTAACTAACAGTGCAAAAGGTGTCTATATTCTTTGCAAATGTGCAGTGATCCCCATTTAAAAAAAGAGACATTAGCACTAGAAAACTCGATACTGTTCAGGGGATCAGGGGACACAGATATCTATGGATGGAAATACAGGAGAGAAAGCAGGGTCTAATTGGTTAGAAGATGCAACAATCCAATCAAACTCTGCTTTTAGCAACACACTTCCTGTCCTAGTAGTGAAGCCTCACTCCTGTTCTGCCTTTTATTTGGCTATGGAGGATTTTTCTTTCTGCATAAATCCACCCTTTCAAGTACCTGCTGTGAACCTACAAATTGATTGAGCAACTTCCATTTCTGTATTGTTGTATGAGAGGCAGGTCTGGTAACAGTACCTGGTGGGGAGTGCTGGTCCTCTATTGTTATTTGGACACTCGTGGGGTACCACTTGGTAAGTTAGCTCTCTAGGGATTGGCGAATTGGAGATGTGGTGCTGTTTAAAAAAATTTATGAGATCACAACCAGGGAATTATAGATCTGTAAGCCTGACATCAATAGTGGGGAATTTCTGGAAGGTAATTAAGGGTAGGTACTCAGGATTATGTGGTGGGCAATAAGATTATTAGTTGGAATCAGCATGGATTTGTAAGGGATAGGTCATGTCAAACTAATCTAATTAGTTTATACGGGGAAGTAAGTGGGAACTTAGACCAAGGTAGTACAGTAGATGTGGTCTACTTAGATTTTGCAAAGGCCTTTGATACAGTGCCACACAAGAGGTTGGTTTACAAAATAAGGGAACTGAGTCTAGGAAACAACATATATATTTGGGTCAAAAACTGGTTGGAGACTAGGGAACAGACGGTTGTGATAAATGGAACATTGTCTAATTGGACAAAAGTTTTTTAAGTGGAGTACCTGAAGATGCCGTGCTGGGGCCACTCCTTTTTAATTTATTTATTAATGACCTTAATGATGGTTTAGAGAAAAAAAGTTTCCATTTTTGCAGATGACAACAAACTCTGTAAGATAATAAAACTAGAGCAATACATAGTTTCTATGCAGAGGAACTTAAACAGGGGGACTGGGAGGCCAAATGGAAGATGACGTTTAACACAGATAAATGTAAGGTTATGCACTTAGCGATCAAAAACAAACATGTAATATATAAATTAAATGGGATACATTTAGGGGAATCTAAAATGGAAAAGGATTTGGGAGTGCTCGTAGACAGTAGACTTAGCAATAGTGCTCAATGTCAAGCAGCAGCTGCAAGAGCCAATAATGTATTGACATGCAAAGAAAGGGGCATAGATGCAAGGGCAGACAGTGTAATTTTGCCACTTTATAAATCATTGGTAAGATTCTTGAATACGGAGTACAGTTCTGGGCACCACTACATAAAAAATACATTTTGGAACTAGAAAGGGTTCAGAGAACGATGACAAAATTGATAAAGGATATGAAGTCACTAAGTTATGAGAAAATGTTAGCCAGTTTAGGCATGTTTACTTTAGAAAAAAGTCATCTAAGAGGGGACATGATTACTATGTACAAATACATTAAAAGTTAATAAAGATAATATTCATGTAAACTTTTTATGCCAAGGACAGTACATAGGACTCGTGGTCACCCCCTAAGATTAGA